>NC_052352.1:23721364-23808798 GCF_009727055.1 Benincasa hispida | reverse complement strand
ATGTAGGGATATTCCATTAGAAGTCGCGGCGCCAACCATCTTCTTCCTCTTCATTCGAACTTCATCGATCTTCTTCATCCATTTTCTTCGTTCAGTGATCGTTCTTCCTTCCATTCCAGCACCAGTCATTCAGCCATCTTCTTCCTCGTCGTTCAGTCGGTCGTTCTTCCTTCCATTATAGCGCCAGTCGTTCAGCCATCTTCTTCCTGATCATTCTTCATTCAGCCATCTTCTTCCTCTTCCTTCAGTCGGTCATTGCCTGCAGCTCCGTATCGTTCTCTTCTTCTTCGTTTCGTAATCCGTACCGTTGAACGATTCCATAAAAGGGTCATTTTATATTTGGTTAGTGTTATAAACGATTCCATATATAATAAAATAAAATATAAATACCCACTCTGGCTGGTTTGGGTTTGATGAGTTCTGAAAGATGTTGTCAAGTCCATAAAATGGTCATTTTATATTTGGTCAGTGTTCATAAAATTTCGTCGAGTTTTGAAAAATGTTGTGGATAGAGTTCTGTTCAGTGTTCAATATTGCTAATTTACTATTTAGTTCACAATTTTAACAAATTTGAGTTGCATAGTCTCTTGTATTGAAAGTTTACATTTATGTAATAAATTGGGGAGTGTTAGTTATTGTTCTACTGAGGTGAGGCAGTGTACATGAGCGTTAGAGGCACTGTTATTCCCTTATTATCTCTTATAAGACATTTATGAAACCTGTTGAGGTATCGTGTGTTCTGGCACGGATTCCTTATTTGCTCATGTTTCATGCATAAGGTGATAAGGGTATGGGTATCTGAGTTCTTGTAAATACTTTGAGACTTGAGTTTTTTTGTAAAGCTGAAATACTTTGAGTTTTTTGTGAATTGTGTGATACTGACATCTGACATGGTGTGGTTCAGCTACATGGATTCAACGGATATGGAGTTTGATGGAACTGCAACTGATGCTTCAAAAAATGAACGAGATGCAGAAATGGATACCAATATAAATATCGTTGATGTTGATTCAGCAAATGAGACATCAGATGTTCCAAATCCACCAAAAAGAAGGAAGGTTGTGAAAAAATCCATGGTTTGGGATCATTTTGAGAGACTAAAAGGTGATCCTAAAGACCCTCATGCTCTATGTAAGTACTGTGGAGTTGTCTATGCATGTCATTCTAAACGTAATGGTACTGGGACTATGAAAAATTATTTGGAAAATTGTAAAAAATACCTTTACCAGAAAAAGAGAGATCCAACCTAAATGAAATTAGCTTTCAAAACTACAAAGACAATGTTGGGGATAATACATCACAACTTGTATGTGAGTCATATAGTTTAGAGAGTTATCGGGAAGCGTTTGTGAAATAGTAATTGTTGACGAATTGTCATTCAAGTTTGTGGAGGGTAAAGGATTTAAGAAATTTGTTGATAGATTAATATGTGCAAATCAACCTAGATTTGTTGTTTCGCCTCGATTTACTGTGGCTAGAGATGTGCTTAAGTTGTATATTAACGAGAAAAAGTGTTTGAAAGACATGTTTGTGAACGAGAAGTATAGAGTTTCTCTCACTACGGATTGTTGGACATTGGGACAAAATATAAATTACATGGTACTAACTACCTATTTCATAGATTATGATCGGAGATTACATTAAAGGATACTTAGTTCTTGTCCAATTGAGAATCATAAAGGTGACACTATTGGTAAAACTATTTAAAAGAATTTGAAGGATTGGGGCATTGAAAGGGTAATGACTTTGACGGTTGATAATGCAAGCTCGAATGACACTGTCATTGTTTATCTTCTGAAAAGATTCAATAAGGGATTATTGTTTGATGGAGAATTTTCTGCATGTTCGTTGTTGCGTTCATATATTAAATCTCATAGTATGTGATGCTTTTAAGGAACATAATGATTGCATTGAAAGGATTCGATATGCTGTACGATTTATAAGATCTTCTCCTGCATGTTTTTTGAAATTTAAAAAGTGCATTGAAATTGAAAAAATTTATTGTAAGAGTTATGTGTGTCTTGATATTCCCACTGGATGGAACTTTACATATTTAATGCTTGAGGCAGCTGTGAAATTTGAAAAGGCTTTTGATAGATTAGAAGATGAAGATGCTTCTTATAGACATGATTTGTCACTAAATAAGGAAGATCAAACAAATGCTAAGATGTCGATTAGGTTTTTAAAGGTCTTTTATGATGTGACGTTGAAAATTTCAGGGTCTTTTTACACCACTTCGATTATGGTTTTTCATCAGATTACAGTGGTTTAGAATTGTATATGTTTGAATGCTGGTAGTGCAAATGCAATGCTAGTTGGAACGACCAATAGTATGAAGGCCAAATTTGAGAAGTATTGGGGGAAAAATGAAAAAAAAAAAATAATCTATTGTTGTATGGTGCTATTGTGCTAGATCCTCGAAAAAAGCTAAGGTTGGTATCTTTTTGCCTTAAAATTTTTTTTGGACCAGAGGTTGCCAAATCTATGGGAAATGTAGTGGAGCAATGTTGTAGACGTCTCTTTCACGAGTACAGTACTACTCAGAGTGGGTGTGGGAGTGAGAGTAGGAGTACTACTACTAATACACCAATTGTCTCAGCCTTGGAGACCATGATTGATTGTGATTTAACTGAAAAGATGGATGAAGACTCTGTCTATGATACAATTGATATTGATTTTGAAGGTGATGATACTACACCTTTCGAATAGGGGTCAGAGATTGATATTTATTTGTTGGAAGCCAATGTTAAGAATGAAGGTAATTTTGACATACTTTAATGGTGGAAAATGAACAGTCATCGGTTTGAGGTTCTTAGTCGTATGGTTAGAGATATTTTGGCAATTCCAGTATCTACTGTAGCGTCTGAGTCAGCTTTTAGTACAGGAGGATGTGTTGTTGATTCATCACGTTGTTCATTGACTCCAAAAAATAGTGGAGGCTCTCATTTGTACTCAAAATTGGCTAAATTCTGGTCCAACTGATCTTGAAGCTCAGCATGACATGGAAGAAGCTTCATTATTTGACGAAGATATTTATTCAATTGTTTAACTTTAAACTTTATTCATTTGTATTTTATAGTTGTAACTTGTTAGTTTAAAATCTTAATGAAGTTGTCTTTCTCTTATTAATCTAGGATTCAGAGCAGTTATGGACAATGAAAAAGAGATTCAAGACTTTCCAGATTTTGCAAAGTTGTCAGTTATCAATTAAGTATTTATCATTTGATTTTATTGTAATTTGGTTGTATTTGACAATTGACTTTATGTTTTATTGTAATTTGGTTGTATTCAACAATTGACTTTATGTTGTAATCTCTAATTTGATTGTATGTGACTATGTGTCGTGTGACATACACTCTCGACTCTCATATTAGTTTTGTTTTCATATATATATGTAATATGTATTAGGGGTTCTTTAAACAACTAAACGAAGCGAACACAATCCCAACCAATGGACATGTTAATTGTTAAATATTAAGGGTTGTCAAATCAAATCATATCAATATTTTATTTTTAATACCTCTATTCCATAAGTATTAAAATGTGCAATAGTATCTTGAATTCTGAATCACAATCACTAATTAAGAGAGAAGACTAAACATGATTGATAAAGAAGTTAATAAATAGTTGATTTTTGATTTGTATTAAAAAATTGCTATTTATAACGACAATAATTTATAACTAAATATAACTTTTACTTAATAGCAATTTTTCTAAGAATTTTAATAAATAAATATAATTTTTCTTTTTTAGAAAAGGAAGGAAAATAAAAAAATCGATCAAACCGATCGACCGACCGACCAGTCATGTTTTTGCTCAGTCGACGGTTGGGACCGGTTTGGTCAGATTCCGAACCGATTTTGGTCTGTTCGGGGTCGGTCTGGTTGAAAAACTAACCCCGATTGATCGATGATCATTCCTAGTAAAAATGTAACATTCTGAATTTTAAAAATCAAATAGAAATTAAACTTGAAATTCATATGTAAAAGTAGGATATTTAGAAATATAGGGATCAGATAAAAATAAATGGTAGGGAACAAAAAATATAAATTTTCTATTATTTTAAAAGATCAACCATAAACTTGCAATTGATAACTATACTTTAGATTTATCAAAAGTACAGTCCTAAAATAAAAAAATTTGAAAGGGAAAAGGGAATGAACAAATATGAAAAGCATACAAACTAAAAGGTTATTTTAGCTAAAAAAAAAGGTAATTATTGTTTTTGGGAAATGGATAATAATATATTTTCTAGTTGGCGTGAAAAGAACTGGTTTCCGTACAAGGCGGCCATGCTACCCGTTGTCACTTCAAAGTCTACACCTGCCCACGGCCCGTCTGACTACTGTGTACTATTTTTCTCTGTTTTGGGTAATAATTTTATATCGCGCGATAATTTATTTTTCCAACCGAAACTCATAAATTATCGACCTGTCCTTTCTCGCGGACTTTATTTATTTAAACGATTAATATATATATATATATATATTCTAAGTTTTAGATGTAATTTTTATTTTTCAATTCAATTTAATTATTACACGTATGAGATTCAAGTTTTATTTCAATTTTATCAGATCTATATTTTTAATCTCAAGTTTTTAATTAAATATTTGTTTCAATTTATATTATTCAATTTAAGATAAGTATGAAATAAAATTTAAAAATAATTTTAGTAGTTAACCGAATATATTCTTTTATTAAAATGAGTATTTAGTTTTAAAAATTGACGTAAATTTTAAAGAACTAAATTGGAATAAAATTCAATTTTCAAAGATACATTTTTAACATTTTAAAATTTAAGTGAAAAGCTGAAATTAAACTTAAAAATTAAATTATTGAGGTCCCATTTAGTAATTGTTTGATTTTTTAAAATTATTTTAAAAATTAAGTCTACAAACATCTCCATCACACCTCTAGATTTCTTATTTTGTTATATACTTTTCTACCTATGCTTTACAAAGCTGAGCAAAATTTTGAAAACTACAAAATAATAATAATTAAAAAAAAATTTGTAAAAAAAAATTAACTAAGAATTCAACTCTTGTACTTAAGAAATATATAGATAATTGAAAGAAAATAAATTTAATTTTCAAAAATAAAAAATGAAGACTCCGTTTGGTAACAATTTCAATTTTTGTTTATGGTTTTTTAAAGTTAAATCTATTTCCTTCTCATTTCTTACATTGATTTGTATATTCTTAAGTACAATAGTTGAATTCTTAACCAAATTCCAAAAACAAAACAAGCTTTTAAAAATTACTTTTTTTAGTTTTCAAAATTTAACTTTATTTTTTTAAACTATTGGTAAAAAGTAGATAAAAATAAATAAATTTAGAGGTGGAAGTGGTGTTTATAGACTTAATTTTCAAAAATAAATAATTATCAAACGAGACCAAAATAATTATTTTTCAAACGAGACCAAAATATTTCCTTCTCATTTCTTACATTGATTTATATATTCTTAAGTACAATGGTTGAATTCTTAGCCAAATTCCAAAAACAAAACAAGCTTTTAAAAATTAATTTTTTTAGTTTTCAAAATTTAACTTTATTTTTTAAACTATTGGTAAAAAGTAAATAAAAATAAATAAATTTAGAGGTGAAAATAGTGTTTATAGACTTAATTTTCAAAAATAAAAAAATAAATAATTTATCAAACGAGACCAAAATAATTATCTAACGATTTAAAAGTATTAACATTTTAAAATTTATTGACTAATAAGATACAGATCATAACTTAAATAACTAAAAATGTATTTTTTTTTTTATTTTTGGTTTTCTTAAACTTCCATATCTTATGGACGGTAACTTGCCGGTACGATTCTTTAACGGCGTGTATCGTTCACGTCCACATGTTTAATTCCTCTTATCCAATGAGTTCTGCGTGTGGCCCCAAGAGAACAAAGTATAAACTTTTAGCTATTTCAATTCCTATTATATATTTTCCTCTTTAAAAAAACCATTTTATATATTTTCAATATAAAGATTAAATTGTAAATTTAGTCTATTAAAATGAAATTATAATTTAATCCTTATAGTTTTTAATTGAAATTTATGAATTTTTAATTAAAATTGAGGAGCGGTTGCAAATATAGTTATCAGACCTAAATTATTTGTAGAATATAACACTATGCAAAATAATTTGCAGAAATAGCAAACCATGCAAAATAATTTGAAGTCTATCATTAATAAACCATATTGCTAGTAAGGGTCTAATAGTAATAGACCATATCAACTAGCGATAGAGTCTATAGCCAGTAGATTTTGTTAGATTTGCAATTCTTAAAAAATGTTGTTATACACTTAATTATTACCTAAAATATTTGTAGATATAACATCATGTAAAATAATTTAATAGCAAAATCTAAACTATGTAAAATAATTCAAAGTCTATCAATAATAAGTCATATTACTAGTAGGGGTCTAACAGTAATATATTATATCAACCAGTGATAGAGTCCATATCCTGTAGATTTTGTTATATTTACAATTCCTAGAAAATGTTGTTATACACTTCATTATTACCTAAATTATTTGTAGACATAACACATACAAAATAATTTGCAGAAATAGCAGAATTTAAACTATGCAAAATAATTTGAAATCCATCAGTAATAGACCATATTGTTAGTAGAAGTCTAATAATAATAGGCCATATCAACCAACGATAGAGTCTATAGCCTGTAGATTTTGTTATATTTGCAATTCTTAAAAAATGTTTTTATAAACTTAATTATTGTCCTTAAAAGTGCTATCTAATACAATTATCCTATAATTTTAAGAGATGAAGTAAGGAGTTAGTTATTATAGTCCTAAGTTATTATAGTTGAGTTATAATAGTTTGAATTTGATGTGTAGATTCTTTTAGTTTGGGTTATAACAATATGTGTTTGAGGTGTAAACTATTTTAGTTTAGAAAATAAAATAGTAAACATTACAGTAAAGAATAAAAAAAATAATGAATGTAAAATAGTAAAAAATGTAGCAAATAGAGATTTTAAAATAGTGTTGACTGTAGCTAATTAAGGTGATTATTATAGTCTTTGGATAGTCTTCTTGCCCAAATGTCCCCTTAATCTTTATGGTATGTTAAAACGACATTCATAAATAGTCTAGGGTAAATATCATGTATGAAGATTTTATCAAACCATATAAACTATTTATGAGTTTCATTAAATCATAAGGATTAAATTCTAACTTTTAAACCATATGATTACTTTACAATTTTTTTCATATTATATGGACCAAATTTATAGTCAAACCGAGTGTTAATTTTTGTTGTAAATTTACTCTTAATTTGAAATTTGAATAAGCATTGCAAACACTTGCTTTTAGTAGACTTTCATGCAATTTTTTTTTTTTAAAAAAAAAAATCAACTGATCTTTCTCATATGGTTGAATGAATATGAAATTTGTGTTTAGTATGGAATTATTAATGATGAAGATTTTATAGAAAAATAACACGAAAATTTTCTCGAAGTTTAGGAGTTATTAAACATCTATTCCATTCATTGAGCTTGATTTTGTGCAATATTTGATTTAAGATGAAATCAATGAGAAATATTTTTATTTTATTTTTTGTTAAAAGGAGCGGGTGAATTTAACCCCAAAAAAAAAGTATTATCTTGAAAATGGTAACAAATGTGGAAGTATATGGGATTTAATGATAAAATATCAATTTAAAGTTTAAAAGTGAAAATTTTATACAATTTAACAAGTTCACGAGTAAAATTAGTATATTTTTAAAAAATAAAATATATACATTTTAAAATGGTAATGGATATCCTAACGTCATCGAACCATTATCAATACTTTTAATTTCTTTTTGAAAGACTATTTGAAGTAACACATAATTGACAATAATGCATTAGATTATATTATTGAAAAAGTTTAATAATTAAAATTTTAGACACATCAAAAAAATCATTTGAGCTAGGGTTGATTTCAAATGTATAAGTTTATTTTGATGAGAAGTCAATTTATAGTAAATATATATATTTTTTTTTTGGGAAAAAGAAGGGGAAAAAAAACAAAGGAGAAGTATAATAAAATGATAAGTTCCATTTAAATAACATAAAATAATTAAAAAAAAAATTAAGAATAGGTTAATAATTGAAGGTGGTATGCATTGCATACTACCTTAAATTATTAAGGTCATATTCAGATCTATTTTGTTTTTTGTTTTTATTTTTAAAAATTAAGCTCGTGAACACTATTTTTATCTCCTAGTTTCTTCATTTATTATCTACTTTTCATCAATGGTTTAAAAAACAAGTCAGATTTTGATAACTAAAAAAAAATTGGTTGTTTTTATTTTTTAAATTTGGCTAATAATCTAATATGCAAATTATTGTAAGAAATGTAGACAAAATAAACTTAATTTAAAAAAAAAAACGAAATGATTATCGAACGAGATCTAAAATATTAGAATTTTCTTTAAAAGTATGACGAGACCAAACTTGTTATTATTATTATTATTATTTATTACTACTACTATTATTGTTATCTTACACTTTTGTTGTACTCCCACCTACATATAGAAGTGATTATTATTTGGTAATGAAATTAAATGTTTTTTTTTAATATAATTTTATCATTCATTTTTCAAAGTACACCAAAGTGAGTGTCCATATAGAATCATATGATTGCAATTTTACCACGTACCATTGTTGTGCTACTACTATTTATTATTATTATTATTATTATTATTTTATAGAAAAAAAACACAAGTTAATATTAACGAGTAGGTTGCAAGTTGCGAACATGAATTGGAATACTTTTATTTATGAGAAGATTATTATTAGTACATTATTTCATAAAGTAACATATAACCTACTCTTGTATCAATATTTTTAGAGAAGTAGAGCTTGACGTGTATGAGTTTGAAAACACGAGACAAAAATAATAGAAAAATATGAAGAAGAAAAATGTAAAAACACGAATGAGAGAGAAAAATAAGTTAGTAGTATTTTAGTTTAAAGAGAGATCAAATGAGAGAGCAATAAAAAATTATATATTTATTTGAAATCTCGCGAGAACAAATATTTTCTCATTGTAAAATAGAACAATTAATTTTAAATAAAAGTTTATAATATGTGAGCTTTTTTAACAAAGTTTGTCTAAGTGTTTATTTTGAATTTTTGCAAGCTTTTAAAGTATTAATATTAATAATTAAAGCTCAAAGGTGACCCAAATTGTAGATGTAGTAAAAAAAAATTTCTATGGTGAATAAAGAATTCAATACGAGAGTTTTTGATATCCAACAACTATAAAATTGTTTTACGAACAAAAAGACTATTCAAGAGAAGTTTGAAAAATGTAGCACAATTTTCCCCTAACAACTTTAAATATGGTTTACAAGGTATATATTTAAACTCATTTTACAATTTATGTATTGTATTGTATGACAAAAATATTTAAGTATGCTTGATTAATCATACCTTATAAATTGTTCAACTCTTAGACCAAGAAATTTATTCTCTGTCCAATAATCTTTAGACAATTAGTACGCAACTTAATCCTGATTTGTAATGATACAATTTCAAAGTTTAAATGTTTGAAAAAGTTTACCTAATCAAATATTTAGTCATACAACATCTTATACTTTTATCAATTCCTCAGAAATATATATAATTTTAATTCTTTACAAAATCGTAAAAAAAAAAAAAAATTGATAAAACAATTGCCATTTCCACCATTTGCCCCTGCACCAATATAATCACAAGCTTTTAATGTATGCAAACAAATGTACAGCTACTACAATAAGGGACTTGAATGTAAAGGAAAAATATCTTTTACAAAGTTACATACAATGATCCAACGGTACAAAAATCAATATTCAATGTGAAATTTTGTATCCGTCTTCAATTTGAGAAGCACAGTGAAAAGATAGATATCAATAAAATATACTATTAAAATAAATATAATATAATATAATAATAAAATAAATTAAACATAATATATAAACAAGATAAATGAACAAAATAAAAAAAAAATCTCTAAATTCTCTACTTTCTCCAATTTTCAGATAGATTTTATCCAATGTGTGTCCTTCAAAATCTACCAAATATCATTATTTATAAATAATTTAGCAAGTAAGAGGTGAATTATATAGACACTAATAATGTGAAATATTGAGACATATGGACAATACTTTGAAAAATAGGAGCATGACATATGATCAATGGACACTAAATATGAATATCTAATGGACATATATTATCATAATATTTATAAGAAATACATCTATATTTATTTGGAAAAATTACACGATCAAAATATCCATTCCTTTGATATAAAATTTTGCCCCATATATAACAATGTGGTACATCAGTATGGACTCCGATCTAAGAGATTGGAGGTTCAATCCTCGCCTCTGTAATTATTATACTAAAAAAAAAAAAAAATTTTGGTCTTATGTTTTCAAATTCAATATTTTAACCTCTAAACTTGATTTTAGTAGCATTTTGGTCGTTATGATTACTTTTTTTTTTTTTTTTTTTGGTGATATAAACGTTTCTGTTATTATTATTATTTTTTAATAAAAGAATAAACATTTTTGAAAATCAGTTTTTAGTATAATTTCTTTCCACGTTCTCAAATTTCTCCTTCCTTCATGGTTGACACCTCAGTCCTAAAATCAAATACTAGAGATTAAAATGTTGAATTTGAAAACTTAAAAAGACTAAAAATGCTATCAAATTCAAACCTTAGTATCATATTTCAAAACGGAAGTGTCTGTTTAACACCTATCCAATTTTTTTTATATTTTTGTAAATAAATAATTTGTTTGAAAAAGAAATTTGCTTCCCTTCCTCAAATTTCTCCCTTCTCCATCAGCTGTTTACATTGCACCCTAAAATCAAAATTTAGGTGTCAAAACGGGAGTTCGAAAACATAGACCGAAATATTATTAGACTCAGACTTCAAATACCAAAAGTACAAACCTCTAATTTGAAGGCTATATTGGGAGTTTCTTTTAAGCCATCTACTCCATTTTTTTACTCTAATAAAGATCCTATATTTCTTTTCTATTCTTTTAAAAAATGTCTAATTGACTTCTTAATTATACAAAAATTAGAATCCAATTACCTTTTTATCCTTAACTTATAATCAATTACACTTTTTTCTGAAAAGGAAACTCAAAAGTTTCTTCGATTCATGTGTACTTTTTATTTTAACCATTTTTTTTCAAAACCCTTATTCTCTATCCCTCCCTCGTTCTCTCCAACTTCACAGCAGCCCATGACAACCAAATTGGTGAGCGATTCATTGATGTCCACACCGGATGACAAATGATAGACGAAAAACGACATAAGTGGAGCGAAACTCGGGCAATGAACAACAAATTCAGAGTGGAATACTGAGCGACTCGGCTGGACGGTGAATGATGAGCTACTTGGCTTGATGGCAAATGACGAATCGAGTCAGACGACGGTGCACACATGGTGGATTTGGCTCGGTGGCCTCAAACAGTGTGCAGCTCGACTGGATGGCAAACAACAGTGCGACTTGGACGATGATAGTCATGTGACGAATAGTCGAACGACGATAGATGGACATGGACAGCGAACAGTCGAACAATGACAGAGACGAAGATGGGGAGCCTCTTTTGTTTTTCTTAACTCTATATATATCCCAAATATGATACATACTGTTATATGATATATACTATGAATTATGTTGAAAATTTTATGATAAAGGAAACTACCTCAATTACAACAATAATAATTATAACTTTGATTAACTAATTGGTTAGAAACCGCAAAGAAAACTAAATAGATTTGGCTTGGAAGATTAATTAAAGCCCTGAATTCTTAATTGAGTATGGACTAATGGATATAACCCCATTCATAGTCAATTAGTGTTTAATGGGGATCTTAGGGTTATGGTCCCCAATATACCAAAACAATACGCACTCAGTTTTACTTAAATCCCATCTAGAGAGATGTCCCAGGGCATTTAAAATTAGTCATCTTGAAACTATCATCAATCTCAATAGAATCCGATATGTTATTTATTTTTGGTAATTTGACATGAATGATTCTAAAGTTAATCTATTCAATATAGATTTAAAGTAATTATGCTAATAAGAGTATAAAATTTAAATGGTTGGTTTTCTTTTATTCTCCATTGGGGTGAGATTAAACCCTTAATTTCGATAGAGTTGATTAAAGAATTAAAAAAAAAGAAGGAATAATTATCATATAGAATTCGGGCTAAGAATTTTGATCTCACCAAAACAACCGACATGAAGGGTTCGATTTCGTTCGGTTCTTGCCGTGAGTTTAGGTTGGAGATCTTGTCAGCAGATTTTATTTGTTTGTTGTTATTATTTTTTTCTTCTTAATTGCGATGAATCCGGTAAAGAGGGGCTTGTTAGTTGGGTTCCTGCCCGGTGTACGGTTAGAGAATGATTACACCTTAAAAGATGAGATTTCCAATTTATTTTGTTATGAGATTTGAATTTATAAGCATTTATGCCCACATGTTTGTCCTTCTTCCAACTTGTTAAAGGGATGCAGATAGTAAGAAATAGCAAGCAAATTTTGATCTCAGATTAAATTATTTCTTTATGATTTATTCTATATATCTTTTAATTTATAACTTTGTAAAAACTAGATTTTTAATTGATGATTATATGAGTTTGAATCTAAAATTTGATCGTAGATTTAAGTTTGAATTTGATTAATCATGTTATTGATTCAAGATTAATTGATCATGTTGTGGATTAAATTTAAATTTAATTGATATTTTGGTGAATTTAAATTTAAATTTGATTGATAATATTTGGTGATATTCACATATTTATGTTGCTTTAATTGTATTATGTGTATGCAATTATTGGGTGAATTTTGGTAAAGACTATTGGGTGTTCTTCTATTATTTTTGTACAATAATATTATTATATTATTGTGTCTTATAGTATGGATTGAATTGGTCAAAATAATATGTTACCAAAGTAACCTATGTTATGTAGATTAGTTTAATTATGAAATATAAGATGTGCATCATGAATTTATGCGGAAAATTATTGGTCCAAAAAAAGATAATTATTTGACCAAATTGTAGGTATGTATGTGGTAATAAGTATGTGACAATTATAAGAATTGTTCATGTGAAAAATAGTCGGTCCAAAGAAAGACTATTTTTCTACCAAGTTTATTGTCAATGCTTTGATTATTACATTGAGAATACCATTTATACTTGGTGTCTTTACCCAAAGGCTAGACATCAATGTTGTGCTAGGTATCTTGTAAAAGGGGCCCACCACATATGTGAAATTATTTAGTCATATTTTAATAATGAGTATATGTTTTGTTATTTATTGTTTTAGTTGGTATTATTCAAATATATGGAAATTTGAGTTCAATCCCTAAGTTGAATGGATCGAACTTCACGATTTGGAAGAAAAGCTTAGAGATACTTCTAAGGTGTATGGATCTAGACCTTGCATTGAGGATCGATAAACCTATTTCTTCTAAGGAACAACCAAATATGGGTGATATTAAGTGGGAACGGTCAAATCACATGTGTTTGATGATCATTAGGCACTCCATTATGGAGTCTTTTTGGGGCTCTATCACGAAATATGAAAATGCCAATAAATTTCTTGCTCAAATGGAGAAATATTTTGCTAAAAGTAAAAAATGGGAAGCAAGTAGTCTTTTGACTTCTTTAACTTTCATGAGGTATAAGGGTAATGGGAATATAAGGAGTACATTATGAAAATGTCTAATCTCGCAAGTAAGTTAAAGGCACTTGATATCTAGAAAAATAAAAATGTACTCGTACATCTGGTACTTATCTCTCTTCCTACACCATTCACTTAGTTTAAGATAAGCTATAATACTCAGAATGATAATGGAGTATTGATGACGGGCAGGAATGCACATCATCTTAGGTCTTTTATTTAGAATTATGAGGGTTGTTAAGTAAAATATGAGCGAATATGTTAGGAATTCATGAGAAAACGAGTTTGCGTCGATCGACATCAAGAATCTCAGCTAACCCACTATTATGCATTCAATTGTTTATCTTTGTGGCTAACACAGGAAGCGGACGCGTATGCAGAAGCCGGGCTATCGCAAAGACAACTGCATACGGAGAATTTCTCCATCGCAAAGGCGAATGCATACGCTCGACGCATGGATGTTGCGGCCATCAACCGCATGCGTCCATCACATAGAAGATTACGGTCATCAAGCGAATGTGGTCATCATAGAGTTGCGGTCATCAAACAAATGCAGTCATCGCATAGAAGTTGCGGCTACATGATGATAACCATAATAGAGGGATGAACGCAAGGTTGGTGGAATACAACATGAACGCATACCTCGGGAGAATTAAAAGATGATGTTGACATTTCACCTACCACGCCGTTAGCAGCGGAGATACAGAAAAGGACTATCGCGCCACGAATGTCAGAATTAGAGCAGGTCCATTAATACTATCGGCGATTAAGCTCTATAAATAGAAGCCGATGAGCAGAATTTCAAATCATCTAAGTTTCTACCTTCGGGTGGATCCTTGTGATCCAGACGAAAGCGTGAGAGGAAAGCTTGAGAGTTCTTCATCTCCTTCATCTATTCCAAGTGACAATCGGAGCCTTCGTCGGAGTTAGAGCTCGAGAGAATCTGCTCCCCTACCCATCCATGGCACCACCGGCAGCTTTGACACATATCTGCTGGAAGCAAGACATTGCTTCCAGCTAGCGTCTCCATTTTCTCTTCTTTTCTTATATTGTATTGTATTACATTTTGGCTTAAGAAATTAATACATTTTGTGATCAATGCATTTCTATATTTCCTTCGATTCCATCTCCATCTTCCTTTACTTAACATCCTTAACATTCATTGCATCATTGAGTAAGATTGCTAGAGTATCGCATACTTAATCATGCAACATAGGAATACGAAGCATGTAGCAAACCACTGGGAGGTGTGCATTGCATGAGTGTTGTGAGAAAACCTTATTTACTTAGTGTGAAGCTGTAACAATGCTTGTCTATAAGCGGATGCAATGCTTGTCTATGAGTAAAGTCAGCACAACTAACTACCTGGGAGGGTAAGTGGTTGGTCGCATTAAGCAATGTAAGCTAGTATTTACTAGAGATATGAATAATCTTACATCAGCCAAGTTTATGCGGTTACCTTGTCTTATGAGCGCGTCATTCATCATTTAGGCATACTTGAAAGAGTAGTCTAAAAATCAAATCTAAGTCTCGGGAGAGCGGATTGGATCGCATAAGCAAGAATGGGGAACTTAGAGATAAGCTCAGTTTGCTATTACACAGTGTATGCACCCTATGGATAGGATATTGCATGCGTCCAGAAGTAGAATATGGTGGTATGTGGCTATCACGCTTATGCGACGAGAGCACGTGAGTGGGTTATGTCTGTCTCTTATACACATCTAGATGTGTATAAGAGACAGGAATAAGGCCTTTCGACACATCGTATATACATCGCATGCGTCCTAGAGTTAGGCACAAGTGTGTGTAGCATGATCGCATAACTTGCGTTGGCTGGGGTTGCCCTTACAGTCAAGCTTAAGATTGCGATGAAGACATCCTCACATTTTATCTATTTTTCCCATGCATTTTACTACGCGTCAACAGATGTCGTGTCGCTACCTCTTAATCATATTCTCACCGCTTAATCTGTTAATTAGGAGTAAGAGTAGTTTATAGCTTACAACCCCCATTATTCTTGTATTTATCCGCCGCAAACACATCACCGCATAGCATTTAGCTACAAGTCCCTGAGTTCGACCTCGGATCATCCGAGAAACTTTTATTCGCGTTATATTTTGCGCGAGCGCAAGAAAACTTGTGACAGGAATGCATGGTCATTACATTTGTATAGACGTATTCCAACGCATGACCACCGACGCATGAGTATAAACGCATAACCTAAGACATGCATCGCATATTACGTTTGCGCTAATTTTATTCATCAAGTATTAGTGAGCTTATCTCACAATGTGTGCAAGAGGAAGATCGAATTAAGAGAGAAAGGACAAAAAGTACTCATTTCGCAACTAACTCTCGTGATAAGAAGAAAAGGAAATCTATGGGTGCTGTAGAAGAGACATCACAACAAAAAAAGAGAAAGAAATAGGTTATTGAAAATCCTTATTTTTTTTTGCAAAAAGGAAGGTCACTTGAAGAAAGATTGTCCTAAGTACGCCAAATGGCGTGTAAAGAAGGGTAAACTTCTTACTTTGGTTTGTTCTAAAGCTAATTTAGCATTTGTACCTACAGATACTTGATAGATAGATTCTGGTGCTACTACTCACATAAGTATATTAATACAGGGTTGCCTGTAGAGTTGGCCAACAAATGATGTTGAAAGTGTTGGGGTTGATGACCTAAATTTTGTGGGTCTTGTAGTTTGCAGTTGTACTGTATAAACAATTTATTTATTTAATAAAATCAGAGGTGTTTTATTTGACATTTTGTAGCATTAACCTACAAAACCAATAAACTAAGATCCAAGATTATCTTCTATAGTTTAAATATATAGAGACATATAGGTAGATCATATTTAAATGATAACCTAAATGGTCTGTAGTAGATGGATAAAGCTGAGTACCTTATCTTGGTGACACTACGAATACGACCCACTTTATAGTTGTTACAATTGCAATAAAGTGCTACAAGTTATCTAATCTTGATCATTCATGTGGAAACATGTGAGTGGGGGTGTTTTATACTAAGAGTTTGTATAAGATTGGACCACAGAATGAATAGTTTCTCTATATAACATCGTTGATAAAAGAGACTTATATTTCACCAGGATGACCATAGGTGACTTGCCTGAATCCTGAGTGAGTTGTAAACTCCTACTTATGAAGGCGGTCCTTTGATCTGCATGGATGAGAGTGGCCTATTTCGCCGACTTAATATGCTTACCATTTTGGGGATTCATTTGATTGAGGAGTTGGGAATGCGGCTTCACAAGAGCAAATTCACTCATTCTTTGTAGTTAAAGAAAGTAGAGAAATTGCTTCCTTAAGGGCTGATTGAACAATGTGGCGCCATACCTTCTCTTGGTCCAAGAGGGGTTTAGTCATAGTTGGACTATGATTTATTGTTCATTAGAGGAATCAATGTACTTAAGGAGTTAGAGGCAAAACGGTAATTTTGGCTCAGCTGTACTTACGAACAATTCACACTGTTGACTGGTTACTGGAGTGCCCGACAATTAGTGGATGTTGAATAATTTAATTAAAAAGTTTGATTAATTATTCAAGAACCATTGGAGCTTCAATCTACAGCTCCATGAGGTCTCTTATGTAGCTCAACAGATTTAAATGAGAATTGAATTGTTCAAATTAATTGAAGGAATTAATTATATGTGATATAATTAATTTAATTTAAAGGGTCTTTTTAAAAATAAAAAAACATTTAAAATATTTACACTTTATAGCAAAAAGTTCCAAAAATACAAAACATTTTTAGAACTTTTGCTATAAAGTGTAAATATTTTTGGGATTTTTCTATTGATAAGAATTTCTCTTAATTCAACTATATATGATACAATTACTATAATGTATTTGATAAATTATAATACAAAGTTTATTTGAGAATTATATGAATTGGATTCATATAATTAAATTTAATATAAATGGGATTTATACTAAATGTCATTGATGAGAGATTTAAAACTATAGGTTATATTGTATATGATACAATATTAAACCATATGTTATATATATATATATATATATATATATTAAAATTAATCAATTATTTATTAATTTTAATATTTTGAAATTAAGGGAGGGAAATAACTTCCTTCCCCTAATCTCTCTTAACTCTGATAGGGAGTGGGTGGTTTTGGGGTTTTATCTTTTACATAGATTTTTTACAGAAGGGTGTGAAGACTTGAATTCTCTATTGAACACACACAGAAAAAGTTTCTCCCAAAAACTCTCCCACCCTCTCCTTTCTTTCAAACTCAATTTTTCTCACCAAAATTCCAAGAGCCCATAACTTCTTGGGTTCTCATCCCAGAGAATATGGAGGAATCCAATTGGTGGTGTCCTTTTTAGTTCACTATTTGTTCGTGATTTTTTCGGTTCGAGGGATTTTTTGAAGATCGGATCTTCATAGGTAAGGTTTTTCTAATCCCTAATTCTTTTTTTCTGTTTTATGAGAGCCTGTTGTAAAAATTTCTTTCTTGATGCTATTTTTGTTTTTGTAAAACTGGTGTTCTATGAAAATTGAAAAATTGGGACGATCTCCTTCCGTTGTGAACCTTCGTCGGTTCCTAAAAGTGGTACCAGAGCCAGGTTTCTTGATCCATTTTTTTTTTAATTTACCAGAATTTGTATTACAAATTTTTGGTGGGTTTCATTCTATCAAATTCTTCATGTGATGATTGCTTTTTTATGAATGGTTTAAGATTATTGGATGTTTTCGGGATTGGTCACATAGATTTATCATTTTCTTTTACAATATGATTTGTAAGGGCCCGTATTTTGGGACATATGATTTTGACGAGTCTATAATTTTATGTTCTTGTCGTTCGTGGGTTTTTCGGGATGTTCTAGAGAAATCGAGACTAAATTTGGAGGAGAAACGAAGGAGAACATGGTTGTACAGTGGAGACTGTATGCAGCATTGCAACGCTGTGCCCTAGTGTTACAACACTGCGAAGAAGAACAATGCTTTGTTCTTTTCGTAGCTTGTAACGCTGTGAAAGAACTCTTATTCAAGAGTACCTACGAGCAGAAGTGGATCTTTCCAATTCATTGTGACAGAATTTCCACATATACATTCAAGCATACTAATATGCATTCATAATGCTAAATTATTGACATGCTCAAAGGAACAATAAATAAGAGATCAAGAGATCATACCAGTTGAAGACTTGTTCTTCACAGCAAAACTCGCTTTCGTTGAGATGGTAAGCTATCGCTTAGCAAAACCCAATCGGCTACCTCGAATAGTCTCCACACAAACAGAAGGAAATGGGGATGACACCATCACTTAGAGCCCTCAGTATTCTTAGAGTGAGAATCCAAAGGGTAGGCTTTGTTTGGACTTGGTAGAGGGATAGAGGAAGGGATATCGTATACAACGATCAAACAAGTGGGAGATAGGCTCGTCTATCGTATACACAAAATTCATCTATCGTATAGACAAAATGCTTGATCGTTTAGGTGAAATATATGATCGTGTAGGAAAAGGTAAGCAATCGTCTAAACGATCGTGTAGAAAAAAACAAGCGATCGTCTATACAATTGTTTAGTAAATATCGGGCGCTAAACGATCGTTTAGTACAAAGCGTGCATGGGTATAATTGTTAAGCGATCGCTCAGTACTATTGTATAGGTAAGCAATCGTTCAAGCACTATCGCATGGCACATGTTTGCTAAGCGATGACACTCTTCAACACAATGTCCGCGCATACCATGCTTAACATACCGTGAGCTATTTAAGCGTCTCAAAGTGATTTTTCAACTTACTCATCCATTATGAAAACAGAAGAGACGTCGTCCTATTACCCCTTTAACCGTCTAATTAATAGACAATGAATATCATCACATCATATTCATAACCTATGAATTAATATCATATATTAATCATAGTATTTTTCCTCCACTAGATATAAATCATATTTTTATTTAATTTTCTCTAAATTAATGTATCTCATACATAAAGTTAATTATATCATATATAATCAATTAGTTCAATTATATCATATATAATCGGACTCCCTCTTGTCAATTTGAACATTTCAAACTGACCCAAAAACTGACTCTCAACTTGTATACAAGCTACCAAGGGGACCTTAGGACCTATGGTTTGAAGCTCCAATGGTACGTGAATAGCTGACTAAACTCTTTAGCCATAATATCCACCATCCGTTAACTGCTAAACATTCCACTAAAGATCGACAGTTGAACTCTTCTTACCATAGATATATTTCTATGTCCATTAGATATAACCAATCATCAGTACGATGACTTTCACAGATGCTCGTAAGTATAGCTGGCCAATTTACCGTTTTGCCCCTGTAGTTACATCTTACTTCTTAAGTACCACTGATCCCTCTAATGAACAATACAACATAGTTCTACTATATGTGAACACCTCTCGGGCCATGAGAAGGTGTGTGGCGCTACATCGTTCAAGATCCGGGATCAGTCCTTAAGAGAGCAATCTATCTATTTACCCCTGCTTCGGGGAAGGAGTGAACTTCATCTTGTGAAGCTGAGTTCTTAGCTCCCAAATCAGACGAATCCCCAAAGTGGTAGGTTTGAGTTCGTGCTCTGGCCACTCACACCCATGCAAATCAAAGGACCGCCTTCAATGGTAGGAGTTCCCAACTCACTTAGGATTGAGGTCATGTTACCTATGGTCATCTTAGTGAAGTGAAGTATCAATCATGAATGGAGTTATATGACGAGACGTTAATACTCCGAGGTCATGTCTTATACAAACTCTTTGTATAGGACGCCCCCACTTGCATGTCCCTTACTCGAATGATCGGGATCAGATCATCTATGACAAGTCACAATACTTGTAACTATTCCACAAAGCGGGCTACATTCGTAGTGTTACTAGAATAAGGGTTACCTCATATATCCATATACTATAGACCATTTTGGTTGTCACTTAAGACCTGATCCACTTATATGTCACTATATACATGCTTAAGTTACATAAAGACAACCAGGGATATTAAGTTTATTGGTTTGTGGTAAAATAAAAAACATCTAAATGTGCAAAGTCAATAAGTGAAGTAAATATCATATATATTCTACATCATAAGTGTTCTTACAAAGTTGTTTACAAACTACAGAACACGAGACTTTAGGGCACAAACCCCAACATGATCCACTTGTATATCTCATATACATGCTTAAGTTTACATACAATAACCATGGAGCTTTGTTTATTGGATATGAGTAAATGTCAAATAAAATAACTCTTATTTTATTCAAAACAATGTGTACAATTTATAAATTACGAGATTCTGGGAGAATTAAGACACGAAACCCAACAATTGATCATTCTGCTACTCATGGAAATCCTTATGTGATGTATAATATATATGGTATTTACTTCACTTCTTGACTTTGCATATTTAGATGTTTTTTTATTTTACCACAAACCAATAAACTTAATATCCCTGGTTGTCTTTATGCAACTTAAGCATGTATGTAGTGACATACAAGTGGATCATATCTTAAGTGATAACCAAAATGGTCTGTAATATATGGATATAGGAGGGAAACCTTATCCTGGTAACACTACGGACGTGACCCGCTTTGTGGAATAGTTACAAGTGTTGTGATTTGTCATAGATGGTTTGATCTTGATCATTTGTGTAGGGGACATGCGAGTGGGGGTGTCCTATACAAAGAGTTTGTATAAGACATGACCTCGAAGTGTTAACGTCTCGTCATATAACTCCGTTCATGACTGAGACTTCACTTCACTAGGATGACCATAGGTAACATGACCTCAATCCTGAGTGAGTTGGAAACTCCTACCATTAAGGGCGGTCCTTTGATTTGCATAGATGCGAATTGCCAGAGCGTCGACTCAAACTTACCACGAATCTTTCCCCAAGGGGAAGAATATGGGCTTGTTGAAGCTATGAAGCATCTTAGAGTATTCCATTCCATTTGGGGATTCATCTGATTTGGGAGCTGGGAACTCAGCTTCACAAGATGGAGTTCACTTCTTCCCCGAAGCAGGGGTAAATAGATAGATTGCTCTCTTCAGGGTTGATCCTGGGGCTTGAACGATGTGGCGCCACACACCTTCTCATGGCCCGAGAGGTGTTCGCACATAGTAGGACTATATTGTATTGTTCATTAGAGGGATCAGTGGTACTTAAAGAATAAGATGTAACTACAAGGGCAAAACGGTAAATTGGCCAGTTGTACTTACGAGCATCTGTGAATGGTCATCGTACTGATGATTGGTTATATCCAATGAATATAGAAATATATCTATGGTAAGAAGAGTTCAATTGTCGGTCTTTAATGGAATACCTGGCAGTTAACGGATGATGGATATCGTGGCCGAAGAGTTTAGTCAGCTATTCACGTACCATTGGAGCTTCGAGCCATAGGTCCATAAGGTCCCTTTGGTAGCTTGGATACAAGTTGAGAGTCAGTTTTTGGGTCTGTTTGAAATGTTCAAATTGATAAGAGGGAGTTCGACTATATATGATATAATTGAACTAGTTAATTATATATGATATAATTAACTTTATGTATGAGATACATTAATTTGGAGAAAATTGGATATAAATATGACTTATATCTAGTGGAGGAAAAATACTATGATTAATATATGATATTAATTCATAGGTTATGAATATGATGTGATGATATTCATTGTCTATTAATTGGACAGTTAAAGAGGTAATAGGACGACGTCTCTTCTGTTTTCATAATGGATGAGTAAGTTGAAAGATTACTTTGAGACGCTTAAATAGCTCACGGTGTGTTAAGCATTGGATGCGTGGACATTATGTTGAAGAGTGTCATCGTTTAACAAAACCCGTGCCTATACGATAGTGCTTGAACGATCGCTTACCTATACGATAGTGCTGAGTGATCAGTTAACGATTACACCCGCGCGTGCTATTTACTAAACGATCATTTACCTTTTCCTAAGTGATCGTTTAGTACATGATATTTACTAAACGATCGTATAGACGATCGCTTATCTTTTCCTACATGATTGTATACTTCACCTGAACGATCAAGCATTTTTTCTATACGATAGACGAGCCTATCTCCCATTTTCTTGATTGTTGTATACGATCTCTCTTCCTTCTTCTCTCTACCAAATCCGAACAAAGCCCACCCTTTCGATTCTCACTGCAAGAATACTGAGGGCTCTGAGTGATGGTGTCATCTCCGTTTCCTTCTGTTCGTGTGGTGATTGTTCGAGGTAGACGATTGAGTTTTGCTGAGCGATAGCTTATCGTCTCAGCGAAAGCGAGATTTGCTGTGAAGAAAAAGACTTCAACTGGTATGATCTCTCGATCTCTTATTTATTGTTTCTTTGAGCATGTCAATAATTTAGCATTATAAATGCATATTAGTATGTTTGAATGTATATGTGGAAATTCTGTCACAATGAATTGGAATGATCTGCTTCCACTCGTAGGTACTCTTGAATAAGAGTTCCTTCAAATCAAACATGAGGATTTCCGTGAGCAGCGGAAGGATCAATTGTTGGGATTGATGTCCTAATTCTCCCGGAATTTCGTAATTTATAAACTGTACACATTGTTATGAATAAAATAAGAGTTATTTTATTTGATATTTACTCATATCCAATAAACAAAGCTCCATGGTTATTGTATGTAAACTTAAGCATGTATATGAGGTATACAAGTGGATCATGCCTTAAGTGATAACCTAAAAAAGTCTGTAGTATAAGAATTAAGGAGGGATACTTGATCCTGGTGACACTACGGATACAACCCGCTTTGTAGAGGTTTACAAGTGTTGTGAACTACTATAGATGGTTTATCTTGACCATTCATGTAGAGACAAACGAACGGGGGTGTCCTATACAAAGAGTTTGTATAAGACCGACCGTGAGATGAATAGTCTTTTTATATAATGCCGCTAATACTTGAGACTTACATCTCACCTAAACGACCATAGGTGACATGACCTTAATCCTAAGTGTTTAGGGAACTCTTGCCTTTGAGGGCGGCCGTTTGATTAGTATGGGTGAGAGTGGCCAGATTGCCAACTCAACAACCTACCTTTTTGGGGATTTATCTGATTGGGGAGTGATGCTTATTTTTATGAAGTGAAATTATGGATGATATGCGATGGTGAAATTGAGTTGTGCACTCATGTTTCCTTAGCAGAATCCAAGTGTAAATTCCACTAAGTTTCCTGGTAGTCCAGGGTCGAACTCAGAGACTTGTGAAAATAGATTGCGATGGTAATTTTTATGAAAACTTTGCGGTAACTGGTAACTCAATTAATTGTGGGTTTGTTGTTGATTGTGTTAATGAAAAATAAACAAATGCGGCAGATTTGAGAAAAGTCAGTTGTGTGATAGATGCACTGAGTATGCGGGTGAACGAGTTGAGAAGATCTTTAGCTAGCGTTACTTGAGAATGCGTCAAACTATGCGATCATGCTACAACCATGCACAGCAAGTCATTTTCCAATGCAAATGTGATGCTCCTACGTCTAGGACACATGTTTGAATGCAAAAGTGTCCATAGAGCTTATCCCTAAGTCTCTACTTTTTTCCTATGCGATGATGCAAAATGCATAAAGGCAAGGTAACCGCATACAATCATATCCTATCTCTAGGATGCATGCGACGCATTGATAACAAATAGTGCTTATTCCTAAGCTCCTATCTCTTGATTATGCGTTCTAATCTGACTCTCCCGAGCCTAAATTCTAATATGACCTTCCCAAGCCTAGATCCTGTCTTTAGACTACCCTTCCGAGTATCTCTAGTGGATGAATGAAGCATACATAATACAAAATAATCGCATAAATGCTTCTCAACCCATTCAACTAATTTAGCTACTCATGCATAAATAACAAAGAGTGAAAAGATATAGAGAAGTAGATTCCATTTCGATAAATGAGTGGAGTACAAAATAATAATGGAAGTTAAAGGTAGATAGCCTGGTAGCAGTTCCTTGCTGACCGAGGCTTTTACACTGTAAATCTCTATTCGGTTCCAAAAATGTTCCTACTTCTGCAGGCTTTGGCTCTCTCTCTGTCCTTGAAGCTTCCGACACTCTCTCAAGCTTACTGGAATGATTTGTCAGCATAACCTCCTCTCTCGTGTCCACCTTAAAACAAAAGAAAACTAAGAACAAGAACGTGAGAACCGAAGTATGAAATTTTGAACTGCTGAACCCCTTTTCTGAAGGTCGTCCTTGGTATTTATAGAACATCCAGGGTGAACGACGACTTCTCTCTCATGATTGCACAGATGGGACTATTTTAATTCCTGACTGATGCACTAAATATTTGTTACCGAAATGCTGAATGTACTTGTGATCGTTATCGGCTGTCAATTTAATTCGGATTCGACTGTCATCAGCTTTGTTCCATCGTGATTAATTAGCCTTTCACTCAGATGCACCCACCATGTTGCACTGACTAAGTTGCGACAATACTTCTCGGGCGAATATTTGCAAACACGATCATCGCAAAGCCTTGCAGTAATGCTGCGCTCGACCAATGATTTCCTATGATCGTAATTTTTGCCTTGCGTCATTGCATATTCTGCACAAAAATACAAAAATCAACTGTTCTAATGTGATGAACGCATGCGACCACAATATTATGGAATTGATGCTTAATGGATGCAATTTAATATGTTTTATCAACGCAAGCCAACATTGTTTAAGAACTTAGCACTATGATAACGTGCATTTCTGCCCGTTATCAGGGAGCTGGGAACTCAGTTACACAAGATGGAATTCACTCCTTTTCTGAATCAAGGGTAAGTAGATAGATTACTCCCTTAAGAGATGATTTTGGGTCTTGAACATAGTGGCTACAATTTTTCTTTGGAAGAGAGAACTCGGTCATAGTAGAACTATGACTTATGTTCATTAGAAGTATCAACGGTACTTAAAGAGTTAGATGTAACTACAGAGGCATAATGGTAAATTGGCCCAACTGTACTTACGAGCGATATGTGAAGAGTTATTGCGCTGTTGATTGGTTGATATGGACACAAAATATATCTATAGTAAGAAGAGTGCAGTTGTCGGTCTTTAGTGGAGTGTTTGATAGTTAACGGATGATGGATTCGGTGACTAAAGAGTTTAGTCAGTTATTCACGTACTGTTGGAGCTTTAAGCTACAGGTCCATAAGGTCCCCTTGGTAGCTCAATGGATTCAAGTTGAGAATCAGTTCTTGATGTTGATTTAAAATGTTCAAATTGACAAGAGGAAATTCGATTGTATATGATATAATCGGTGTGATGTATAAGATACATCAAGTGGAGGATTAATGTAAATATTATTTACATTATGTACCATAAAATAGAAAAAGAGCTATGGTTTATATGTTTCATTAGATGAAATATTAAAACTATAGGTTATAAATATAATATAGTAAGTTGGCTACCATATATATATAATAATATTAATTATTGGATAATTATCTATTTTTCTCTAATAACCAATTGAGTGAGAGATTCTTGATGGTTTTATGGTAACTGTGAGATAAAAGGAAAAATGTTTTCCTAATTTTAGAAGAGTTGCTACTTTCGGAAAGAAACTCACGTAATACTGTTTAGTGAAATTGTTTCACTAAATGATAGCTAATAGAGAGACTAAACGATTGTGGAGTGTTACTATACGATAGCTCACTTAGCTGGTCGTAGCTAAATAATCGCAGGGCATTGTCTAGACGATAGACTTCCTTCTTCTACACGTTTGAGCATTCGTTTATACGATAGACACTTCTCATCTCCCACTTGCTCAATCGTCTACACGTTTTTTGTTCCTCCGACTTCTTCCTCTAACCAAGTCCATATAGAGCCCACAGTTTTGGATTTTCACACCGAGAATACCAAGGTAACCATTGTGGTCAACTCGTTTGAGTTCGAGGTTTTGGAGGCCATTCGTTGTGTGTTCGTGTGTTGGTTGCTATTGATCGTGCTTTGTTGCGGTCGTTGTGCTTGAGCGTTCGTGTGTTGTTGTCTTGGAGACTGAACGTCGAGGGAGTTTGAAGGATGAGTCTTCAAAGGTATGATACTCTATCCCTTGATCTTATCTGAAAGCATGCTGTAATTTCGTATTGTGGATGACCTGTTAGTTTCCGTTTCTTGATTGTAATTGTGTATGTTCTACATCGAATGAAATTTGGAATGATCATTCCACTGCTCATGGAAATCCTCATGTTTGATTTCCTTCATGAGGATCGTCCTCTGGAACTAAGTTTGTGCCTTCTTCTTCCAGCATCAAAAAATGGGAGAAGAAGAAAGGTGGAAAGAGGAAAATTAACCCACCAGCTGCTGCCTAGAAGCGCAAGAAGACCAAGGCTGCAAAGAGGATTTGTTTCCATTGCAACCACGAGGGACATTGAAAGAGGAATTGTTCCAAATACTTGGTAGAAAAGAAGAAGGCTAAGCAAGGTAAATTTGATTTACTTGTATTGGAGACTTGTTTAGCGGAGAATGATGATTCAGCCCGGATAATTGATTCAAGCGCCACTAACCATGTTCGTTCTTCATTTCAGGAAATTATTTACTGACAACAACTCGAAGCTGGGGAGATGACGATGCATGTTAAAATTGTGCACGTCGTCTTCACTATGGAAGTGGTGTTGGGGTTGATGCCCTAAATTCTCGTGGCCTGTAGTTTGTAAACAGTTTTTACAAACGTTTGTGTTGTATAATATATGATATTTTATTTCACATCTTGTATTTTTCTTAGTTTCATGTTTTATTTGCTTTACCAACAACCAATAAACTTAAAATCCTTGGTTATCTGTATATAACTTAAGCATGTATGTGGTGACATACAATGGATCATGTCTTGAGTGATAATCAAAATGGTCTGTAGTATATGGATATAGGAGGGAAACCTTATCCTGATAACGTTACGGATGCGGCCCGCTTTGTGGAATGGTCACAAATGTTGTGACTTGTCATAGATGGTCTGAACCTGATCATTCGTGTTGTGGACATGTGAGCGGGGGCGACCTATACAAAGAGTTTGTATAAGACTTGACCACGAACTGTTAACGTTTCGTTATATAACACCGTTCATGACAGAGACTTCATTTCACTAGGATGACCATAGGTAACATGACCTCAATTTTGAGTGAGTTGGGAACTCTGCCATTGAGGGCAGTCCTTTGATTTGTATGGTGGGAAATTGGAAGTCAATTTTACTCGACAACAAAAATCCCTTGGACGCGTTATGCGATGCATGTTCCTAAGATATGCGATGATAGTCATGCGTCGATGGTCATGCGTTAGAATGATATTGCGTTAATGAATGTATGCGATGACCATGGGTCCTGCCACAAGTTTTCTTACGTTGGAACCAAGTATAATTCCAACGCAAGTTTCTCGAGTAATCCAAGGTCAAACCCAGGGACTTGTAACTATATGTTTGCGATGATGTGTATGCGGCGGTACAAATAAAAGAATGGAGGAGATGTTGCTAAATTAATCCCACTCCTATTCTTATCTAACAGAAAACGCAATGAGAATATGCATGAGAGGTAAAGATACGACAACACTTGACATGAAATAAATATATGGGAAAATAGATAAAATGCGGAGTTGAATTCATTGCAACCCTTAAGAGTGACTGCAAGGAAAACCTTAGTCAACACAATCGATGCAATCATTTTACACACATGTGAACCTAACTTTAGGAGGTATGCGGTATATCTACGATATTGCCGAGAAGCCTATGCCTACCTAGACCTCCATAACCAGCTCACTAGCTCTCGCCGCATGAGCGTGGCTGCCACATAACCCCTTATCCTACTTCTTGGATGCATGCAAATCCAATTTGTAGGGTGCATATGCTGTGTGACGATTACAGAGCTTATCTCTAAGATCCCCATTCTTGCCTATGCATTCTAATCCGCTCTTTCGAGTCTTAGATTTGGGTTTTAGACTACTCTCTCAAGTACACCTAAATGATGAATGATGCACTCATAGAGCAAGGTAATCGCATGAACTTGGCTGACCTAAGCTTATTCCTATCTCTAGTGAACAAAGCATATATTGCTTAATGCGACCAACCACTTACCCTATCGGGCAGTTGGTTGTTGCTGACTTTACTCATAGACAAGCAATGCATTAGCCTATAGACAGGCGTTGCCGCAGCTTCACACTAAGCAAATAAGGTTACTCACACACTCACGCAACGCACACCTCTCGGTAGGTTGCTACATGCTTCATATCCCTAATCCACATGACTAAGTATGCAATACCCAAACAATCTCACTAAGTGTTGCAATGAAAGTAAAGATGCTAAGCAAAGAAGATGGAGATGGAGTCGAAGGAACAGAGAAATGTATTGAAAATAGATTGTATTAATTCCTTAATTCAAAACGTCATACAATACAATATAGGAAAAGAAAGGAAAAAGAAATGACCAGCTAGAACAAAACTTTGCTTCCAACGGATGTGCGTCAAGGCTGCCGGTGGTGCCATGGATAGGCAGAGAAGCTGACTCTCTCGAGATCTAGCTCCGATCGTCACTTGGAATGGATGAAGGAGGTGAAGAACTCTCAGCCATCTTCTCACGCGTTTGTCTGGATCTCGAGGAAAATCCCCGGTATGAGGGATAATCTCTGGATCACTTGAATTTCAGCTCGTCGACTTCTATTTATAGAGCTTGGGTCGCCGACAACATTAATTGGACTGCTTTGAGTCTGACGTTCGATGCGTTAGTCCTTTTCTGAACCTCTGCCACCAACGGCGTGGTGTAGGCTGAAATGTCAACATCATTTTTTGGATTTCTCGAGGTAATGCGTTGATGCGTTCATTCCACCTACCTTGTGTTGATCCCATTAGTTTGCGTTGTCGTGTAGTCGCAATCATTCAATGGCGCATTTGCTAATACCACAACTCTACATGATGACGCCAATTGCTTGATGAGCGCATCCCATGCGATGGATGCATAAAATGATTACTGGCAACATCCATTCGTTGATCGACGCGTTTGGTTTACGATGGAGTTTTTCCCGCATACGGTCGTCTATGCGGTGGTCCAGTTTCGCGTTTGCATTCATTTCTGAATTGATTATAAAATAGAACATTGGAATGCATAATTAACGCAAAGTAACGGTTTAGCTGAGATTCATCATACTGATCGACATAAGCTCTTTTTCTCGTGAATTCCTAACATGATTGCCGCATAATTCTGCCTAACAACCTTCATAATTCTAAGTAAAAGGACTAAGATGGCATGCATTTTCTACATGTCATCACACCCTTAAACTTAAAATCATGCTTGTCCTCAAGCATGCGTTTACTCAATAATATGCTAACTAAATTTCATGCTTTCCTTTGCGCGATGACCAGCTTCTCAGAATATAATTTACACAGACCTCTGACATCACCGCAATGCTCTCCTCCACTTTGGCTGCTTTCTTCAAAAAGATCTTGTCTAGTTTAGATCTAGCAAGCCTTTGCCAAAAAACCTTTATTCATTCACCGTTAATTCTTGTTTAGCTTTTGAGAATGTGTTTATTTCAAAAATACTTCATAAACCTTTTGCGATGACTTATTCAAATGCGGCGTTGAACCTGGTTACGCCCTTCGTTTTGGCTTACCCCCACGTGTGTCATGCGGACATCCAACTTTGGTTGTATTCCATATTCAACTCAACTCTTCTCTCATTTGTTTTGGCTTGCTTCGGACAGAGGAGTTGCGCTAATGCGCTGATCCTGGTGACTTGCCTTCGTTTTGGCTTGCCCTTACGTGTGTCATGCGGACATCCATCTTCGAGCAAGTGCCTTTCACAACTTAACTCTTATCAACATGGGTTTCCCCATTGCGTTGACAGTGGAGTTATTATTCTCAAAATCTCACTTCAACTTTTTTTTTCTTCAAATGATCGCAATATAATGAACGCAATTCTCCAAGACCGCTGCCACCTCAAAACTTAGAGGTTGGTAGCGTTCTCACCGTAAAGCTAAAAACAAAATTACAAGAATACGATAATAAATGTTTGAACAAAGGTTTGCGCAAAATAAAACTTAAAGACTTTCAAAATTTGAAGAAGCTAATAAAAGTAAAGAATTCCTTGCGTTGATTAGTTAGAAAATGCAGTGAACTATACGTACCATCATAGAAGCATCACAAAAAAACGCAATCGAAAAAAAGAGAATTTCAAAAGAATAAGGCATACAAGATAACAAGAAAAGACCTTAGGCGGAACAACGCATGCGCTCATGCGTTGGAATCCATGTGATTGAAGCCATGCGCTGAATTGTGAAAGGAATTCTTTCGTTGAACTACGAACCGAGGAGACTTATTATTGCACCTACAAGAGAAAACGTACGACAACCAAGGAAGCAGCCATATATCCAAAATAACAAAATAAAATAAATAACCTATACTAAGAAAGCAAAGTAAAGATAGAGCAAAAGACGTCTCTGGAAAAATAAGAGTGTTATCACCGCAAGGAGTCTTCCATGCAGAAGAAGGCTCTCAACTGCTTGGGTCAAGTTGCCCTGACCATTGGAACTTCCAGCAATTGTTTGGTGTATGCGGCCGTCATGTGCTTAGAATTACCTTCAGCTCTTTTGCGACTGATTGCCTTTCTACCTTGGGGTCAACATTGGCTTTCGACGCATTGCCTAGACTTCAATATTGTTTACAACCTGGTCGCACAAGCTGCAATACACCCAAGATAAAAAAAGTTTGCTCGCAGAGACACAAAACTTAACAAACATTTAGCTGCTAAGTCCTCGACAACGGCACTGAAAACTTAATGGTGGGAAATTGGAAGTCAATTTTACTCGAAAACCAAAATCCCGTGGATGCGTTGTGCGATGCATGCTCCTAAGATATGCGTTGATAGTCATGCGTTGATGGTCATGTGTTGGAATGATATTGCGTTAATGAATGTATGCAATGACCATGCGTCCTGCCACAAGTTTTCTTGCATTGGAACCAAGTATAATTCCAACGCAAGTTTCTCGGGTAATCTGAGGTCGAACACAGGGACTTGTAACTATATGTTTGCGGTGATGTACATGTGGTGGTATAAATAAAAGAATGGAGGGGATGTTGCTAAATTAATCCTACTCCTACTCCTACTCCTATCTAAAAGATAACGCAATAAGAATATGCATGAGAGGTAAAGATACGACAACACTTGACTTGAAATAAATGTATGGGAAAATTGATAAAATGCGGAGATGAATTCATTGCAACCCTTAAGAGTGACCGCAAGGACAACCTTAGTCAATGCAATCCATGCAATCATGCTACAAACACGTGAACCTAACTTTAGGACATATGCGGTGTATCTGCGATATTGCCGAGAAGCCTATGCCTGCCTAGACCTCCATAACCAGCTCACTAGCTCTAGCCACATGAGCATGGCTACCGCATAACCCTTTATCCTACTTCCTGGATGCATGTAATTCCAATCTGTAGGGTGCATCCACTATGTGATGCAAACAGAGCTTATCTCTAAGATCCCCATTCTTGCCTATGCTTTCCAATCCGCTCTCTCGAGTCTTAGATTTGGGTTTTAGACTACTCTCTCAAGTATGCCTAAATGATGAATGATGCGCTCATAGAGCAAGGTAATCGTATGAACTTGGCTGACCTAAGCTTATTCCTATCTCTAGTGCACAAAGCATACATTGCTTAATGCGACCAACCACTTACCCTCTCGGGCAGTTAGTTGTTGCTAACTTTACTCATAGACAAGCAATGCGTTAGCCTATAGACAGGCGTTGCCGCAGCTTCACACTAAGAAAATAAGGTTACTCACACACTCATGCAACGCACACCTCTCGGTAGGTTGGTACATGCTTCATATCCCTAATCCACATGACTAAGTATGCAATACCCAAGCAATCTCACTAAGTGTTGCAATGAAAGTAAAGATGCTAAGCAAAGAAGATGGAGATGGAGTCGAAGGAATAGAGAAATGTATTGAAAATAGATTGTATTAATTCCTTAATTCAAAACGTCATACAATACAATATAGGAAAAGAAAGGAAAAAGAAATGACCGGCTGGAAGCAAAACTTTGCTTTCAACGGATGTGCGTCAAGGCTACTGATGGTGCCATGGATGGGCAGAGGAGCTGACTCTCTCGCGATCTAGCTCCGGTCGAAGGCTCCGGTCGTCACTCGGAATGGATGATGGAGATGAAGAACTTTCAACCATCTACTCACGCATTTGTCTAGATCGCGGGGAAAATCCCCGGTTTGAGGGATAATATCTAGATCACTTGAATTTTAGTCGTCGGCTTCTATTTATAGAGCTTGGGTCGTCGACAACATTAATTGGACTGTTCTAAGTCTGACATTCGCACGTTAGTCCTTTTCTGAACCTCTGCCACCAACGGCATGGTAGGTGAAATGTCAACATCATCTTTTGGATTTTCTCGAGGTAGATGCGTTGATGCGTTCATTCCACCTGCCTTGCATTGATCTCATTTGTTTGCATTGTCGCGTAGCCGCAATCATTCAATGGCCGCATTCGCTTAATACCGCAACTCTAGATGATGATCGTAATCGCTTGATAAGTACAACTCCTATGCGATGGACACATACGGATGATTACTGCAACATCCATGCGTTGACCGACGCATTCGACTTTGCGATGGGGTGTTTCTCCGCATGCGGTGGTCTGGTTTCCGCGTTTGCATTCATTTCCTGCATTGGCTACAAAAATAGAACATTGAACGCATAATTAATGCAAAGTAACGGGTTAGCTGAGATTCATCATACTGATCGACGCAAGCTCTTTTTCTCATGAATTCCTAACATGATTTCCGCATATTCTGCCTAACAACCTTCATAATTCCAAGTAAAAGGACTAAGATGACATGCATTTCTGCATGTTATCAGTGTCCCCCTAACGAATGGTGTTTGGGTAGTATCAAGGTAGATGAAGAGAGTGTTCATATTAAGTAGGAGCGGGAAGTGTGACGACATATCCCTTGGTCTCCCTCATTAGGTTGAATAAAGTTACTACGCATCGCCTCGAGGCACCCTGGGAGTGTTCCCCTAAAGGATGAAAGTTTTGCGTGTTTCTTTATTTGATCTCCTATAAGAGGATAAGGTAACTTAGTCTCTTGTCCTAATCTGCTTCTTCCCTACGATGGGTTCATTAGGGTAGGACTCTCTGGCACTAATGCGTTATTTTATGCGATGAAATAATGGTGTAGAATGTGATTGTGGAATATGCGTTGTGCATGCAAGTTTTCTCAGTAAGACCCAAGTATAAATCCTACTGAGTTGCCTAGTAAGCCCAGGGTCGAACACAGGGACTAAGGAAAATAGTATGCGATATGGTAATTTTTAGATCACTTTGCGGTAACAAATAAATCAAGAGGTTGGTTGGTTTGTTGTTTACAGTATAAAGTTTATGCGGCGGAGTTGAAAAAAGTGTTAATAATACGAAAGCTGCGATGAGTATGCGGGGGAACGGGTTGATAAGGGGTTTAGCTAACACTTCCTAGGGTTGCGTTCATGTTGTGCGATTAAGCTACATATATACAATAGCATAAGTCATCTCTCAATGCAAATGCTACAGCTTCTAGTTTTAGAATGCATACGATGTATGCGATGATGTCTATAGGACTTACACCTAAGCCTCTATTCTTGTCTATGCGATGACGAATGATTCACAGATACATAAGGCGACCACATACTACCATAACCTATCTCTAGGGTGCATGCGATGATTGTTGGCCAATAGAGCTTATCTCTAAGTCTGCCTAATGGTTAAGTATGTCTCATCCCAGTGAAGAGGCAACTGATCACCCCACTGGTGACGTTTGTTCTGCCTCATTGGGGCATCATTGGAAAATAGAAACTATTTTGCAAAACTGATTGATTTAAAAGTGGTTTAGTAAAATCTAATAAAGGTTTGTTCGTATTTTCAACAACTTCTTTTTCAAAATGGCAACAGCCACGTTGGCATTTTTAAGCGCCGAAAAACTAACTGACGATAATTTCGCAACATGGAAACACATGATCATGACGATCCTAATCATCGAGAATTTCATGTTCGCTCTCACAGAGGCCTGTCCTCCTATTCCAGCTCCAAATGCTGCTCAAAATGTTCGGAAGGCATACGAGAGATAGACAAGGGCGAATGAGAAGGCCCGAGCCTACATCTTGACAAGCCTTTCTGAAGTCTTAGCGAAGAAACATGAGCCTATGGTCTTAGCGCGTGAGATCATGGAGTCCCTACGGGGGATGTTTGGAAAACCGTCTGAACATTATGCATGAGGCTCTTAAATACATATTCCACTCCAAAATGAAAGAAGGCACCTCTGTTTGTGAACATGTGCTTAACATGATGGTCCACTTTAATGTGGTGGAGTTGAATGGGTCTACGATCGATGAGGGCAGCCAAGTTAGCATAATCCTGCATTCTTTGCCAGAGAGCTTCCCGCACTTTGTTAGTAATGTGATCTTAACAAAGTGAAATATAACCTTACAACTTTCCTCACATGAGTTTTAGACCTACATATTTACTGAACAGTAAGGAGAGGAGGAAGGGTGATGTAAATGTTGCTTCATCCTCCAGGACATTCCATAGAGGTTCGACCTCAGGAACGAAGTTTGCACCTTCTACTTTTAACTCTAGAAAGGGGAAGAAGAAGAAGAGTGGTAAGGGAAAAGGAAAGGCGCCTACTAACCCACCGCCTGTCGCCCCAAGGAGGCGTCCACCGGTTGTAAAGGGAAAGTGTTTCCACTGCAACCAGGATGGACATTGGAAGAGGAACTGTCTTCGGTATTTGAAAAAGAAGAAAGTAGCCAAGGCTAAGGCCAAGGCTGATAAAGGTAAATGTGATTTACTTGTACATGAAACTTGTTTAGTGGAAAATGATGATTCAACCTGGATAATTGATTCGGGCGCCACTAACCGTGTTTGTTCTTCTTTTCAGGGGATTAGATCTTGGCGACAGCTGAAGGCTGGTGAAATGACGATGCGAATAGGCACCGAGCACGTCGTCTCAGCTGTGGCAGTGGGAGGGCTCTAGTTAGCTTTACAGAATATGTTTCTTGTTTTGAATGATGTATATATTGTTTCTAAACTAAAGAGGAACCTCATTTCTGTAAATTATTTATTGCAATGTAAATATTTGTCTCTTTTAATGTGGATAAAGTATTTATTCATAAAGATGGTGTTTTATTTGTATTGCAAATCTTGAATCGAATTTATAGGTGCTAAGGTCGTTAGCCATTAATTCACTCCATAATACCGAATTGTTTAGAACTGCCGTAACTTAATCAAAAAGTCGATGAATTTCTCCAAAAGAAAATGCCAAACTTTGGCATCTTCATTTAGGGCACATCAATCTCAATAGGAATGAGAGATTGGTGAAGAATGGACTTCTAAGTGAGCTGGAAGAAAGTTCTTTACTAGTGTGCGAGTCTTGCCTTGAGAGTAAGATGACTAAACGACCTTTTACTAGAAAAGGTTATAGAGCCAAAGAGCCTCTTGAGTTAGTACATTCTAACCTTTGTGGTCCTATGAATGTGCGAGCCCGAGGTGGCTATGAGTATTTTATCAGTTTCACTAATGATTACTCCAGTTACGGGTATGTTTAACTTATGAAATGGAAGTCTGAATCCTTTGAAAAAAATCAAAGAGTTCAAGGCTGAAGTTGAAAACGCATTGGGTAAACGGATTAAAACACTTCGATTGGATCGAGGTGGAGAGTTTTTGGACTCAGCATTCAAGGACTATTTGATAGAACATGGAATCGTTTCCCAACTCTCAACGCGGGGTACACCTCAGCAAAATGGTGTAGCAGAGAGGAGAAATAGGACCTTGTTGGACATAGTTCGCTCGATGATGAGTTACGCTTCCTTACCGGGCTCATTTTGGGGTTTCACAGTGGGACTGCGGTATACATACTTAATTGTGTTCCCTCCAAGAGTGTTTTGAGAACACCTCTGGAGTTGTGGATCGGGCGTAAAGCTAGTTTACGTCACTTCTGCATTTTAGGTTGCCTTGCACATGTGCTTAAGGCTAATCCCAAGAAGTTGGAACCCCGATCGATGTTATACCTCTTTGTAGGCTACCACAAAGGTACACGAGGGGGTTATTTTTATGATTCGACAGAAAACAGGGTGTTTGTTTCAACGAACGCTACTTTACTAGAGGAGGATCATATAAGGGAGCAGAGTCCATGAAGTAAAGTCGTGTTGCGTGAGCTTTCCAATAACACTACTGAAACTTCAACAAGAGTTGTTGAAGAGCCTGCTACATCAGTAAGAGTTTTTTATGGGAGGTCATCTAGTAGGTCGCTTCCACCTCAAGAGTTGAGGGAACCTCGACATAGTAGGAGGGTTGCGAACCCACCCATTCGCTATCTAGGTTTCACGAAAATCCTTGCTATGGTAGTAGATGGCGACGTTGAAGATCCGTTGTCTTATCATAAGGCAATGAAGGATGTTGACCGGGATGAATAGGTCAAGGCCATGGATCTCGAGATGGAGTCGATGTACTTCAACTCAGTATGGGATCTTGTAGATCAGCCTGATGGGGTAAGACCTATAGGTTGTAAATGGATCTACAAGTGCAAACGGGGTGCTGATGGGAAGGTACAGACTTTCAAGGCTCGACTTGTGGTAAAGGGTTATACCCAGGTAGTGGGAGTCGACTATGAGGAGACTTTCTCGCCTGTTTCCATGTTCAAGTCGATCTGCATCCTCATGTCCATTGCAGCTTATTATAATTATGAGATCTGGCAAATGAACGTCAAGACGAACTTTCTAATGGCAATCTTGAGGAGACCATTTACATTGTGCAACTCGAGGGATTCATAGCCCAAGGTCAAGAGAAAAAGGTTTGCAAACTGAATCGGTCCATTTATGGACTGAAACAGACGTCTCGATCTTGGAACATACGGTTTGATACTGCGATCAAGTCGTATGGCTTTGACCCAAACGTTGATGAACCTTGTGTATACAAGAAGATCATCAACGCTTCAGTAGTCTTCTTAGTGTTGTACGTAGACGATATCCTACTCATTGGGAATGATGTAGGTCTACACAATAGTTAATAACTGGCTAGCGAATCAATTCCAAATGAAAGATTTGGGAGAGGCTCAGTTTGTTCTAGGTATACAAATCTTTCGGGATCGTAAGAATAAAGTGCTAACACTGTCTCAGACATCATACATTGACAAGATGTTGCTCAAATACTCGATGTAGGACTTCAAGAGGGGCCTACTACCATTCGGGCATGGAGTCACTTTGTTTAAGGACATGTGTCCTAAGACGCCTCAAGAGGTTGAGGAGATGAGATAGGTTCTATATGCGTCTGTCGTTGGTAGTTTGTTGTACACGAAGCTCTGTACTCGTCCAAACATCTGCTATGTTATGGGCATAGTCAGTAGGTATCAGTCTCACCCAGGTCATTTTAATATTGCTGACTCGTTTATGAAGGCTCTCTTAGTTACAGTGTTTGAGGGTCACATACGTAGTATGGGTCTACAAGTGGAAAATTTCTTGTATTGGGCTTTTATGCCCTACTTTATTGTTTTATACTAGTTTATTGTACACCCCACTTCGCTTTAGGACAAGTGAGAGATTGTTGAGGTTGATGCTTTAAAGTCTTGTGTCCTGTAGTTTGTACGAACACTTGTGTTGTATAATATAAGATATTTTACTTCACATCTTGTATTTTGCTCAGTTGCATGTTTTATTTGCTTTACCATAAACCAATAAACTTAAAATCCTTGGTTATCTGTATGTAACTTAAGCATGTATGTGGTGACATACAAATGAATCATGTCCTGAGTGATAACCAAAATGGTCTGTAGTATATGGATATAGGAGGAAAACCTTATCCTAGTAATGCTACGAATGCAGCCCACTTTGTGGAATGGTGACAAGTGTTATGACTTGTCACAGATGGTCTGATCCTGATCATTCGTGTTGAGGACATGCGAGGGGGCCGTCCTATACAAAGGGTTTGTATAAGACCTGACCACGAAGTGTCAACGTCTCGTTATATAACGTCGTTCATGACAGAGACTTCACTTCACTAGGATGACCATAGGTCACATGACCTTAATCCTGAGTGAGTTGGGAACTCCTACTATTAAGGGTGATCCTTTTATTTGTATGGGTGCAAGTGGCTAGGCCGCAGATTCAAACCTACCATTTTGGGGATTCGTCTGATTTGAGAGCTGGGATCTCAGCTGCATAACTGAATCGGTCCCTTAAGGGTTGATTCCGGGGCTTGAACGATGTGGTGCCACACACCTTCTTTTGGCCCGAGAGATGTTCACACATAGTTGGACTATGTTGTATTGTTCTTTAGAGGAATCAGTGGTACTTAGGGAGTGAGATGGAACTGTAAGGGCAAAATGGTAATTTGGCCCAACTATACTTACGAGCATCTGTGAAGGGTCATCGTACCTATGATTGGTTATATCCGATGGACATAGAAATATATCTGTGGTAAGAAGAGTTCAGTTGTTGGTCTTTAGTGGAATGCCTGACAGTTAACGAATGGTGGATCTCGTGGCTAAAGAGTTTAGTCAGCTATTCACGGATCGTTGGAGCTTCGAGCCACAGGTCCATTAGGTCCCCTGGGTAGCTTGCATAAAGTCGAGAATCAGTATTTGGGTTAATTTGAAATATTCAAATTGACTAGAGAAAGTTCTATTATATATGATATAATTGGCTAAATGTATGAGATACATTATTTTGGAAGATATTAGATATAAATATGATTTATATCAAGTAGAGGAGAAATTACTATAGTATATATGTGATATCAAACTTTAGGGTAAAAATATAATATGATTATATTTATTAAAAATTTAATTGGTTAATTATATGATAATTAACCTAAAAACTCTTTTGGACGTGCGTTTGTGGGAAAACCGCATCGGTTATTGTGACCGAAGAATAAAAATAAAATTTTGTTTCATTTTGCAAAGTTTGGAAAAAGATCGAAAAGGTTTTACGTTGGTGTGGAAACGTAAACGATCGCATAAGTCGAGAGCCTATACGATAGTTGCTTAGCGCCTAAACGATCGCATATTTCGTGCCTAAACAATCGCACACTAGTTCCTAAACGATCGGATAGTTTTCCTAAACGATCGTATAGTGTGTCGTGTTTGCTAAACGATCGTATACCTTTTCCTAAATGATCGTTTAGTAAAACCTACACGATCGTGTAGTTTCTTCTAAATGATAAGCATCTAGCTATGCGATAGCTTCTTATTCTCTCCCACTTGCTTATCATCTACACGACTTGTTCTTCCTCCTACCTCTACCAAACTCACCAAAGACAACACTTTGGGTTCTCACGTCGAGAATAATAAGGGCTCTTTTCTGGTGGTGTCATTCCCCTTACGTTCATTTGTTTGCGGTTGTTCGTGCTGCTGCAGCCGACACATTTGTTGGGCGTTTGTTGATCGTGTAGTTCCGCTGCATTGAGTTCCAAAGCTTGAAGAGCGTCTTCAACTAGTATGAGAACTCTTTCCCTTACTTTTTAGTGTTCAAAGCATGCCGTTAATTACTGTATATTTGCATAATTATATGTTCGAATGTATTGGTGTATTTCGATCATGGTGAAATTGGAGAGATCCGACGATGCTCATGGATGCTCTTCGTTAAGAGATCCTTCAAGTGGGAGGGCTTAGGCTCTGCTTACAGAAATCTTATATTTTATTTGGTAATGTATATGTGGTTCCAGGTTTGAAAAGGAACCCGATTTCTGTAAAATCTCTTCTTGAACTTTTAAGTAAATAAAGTATTTGTTTATAAGAATGGAGTATTAATTTGTGGTGCTAATCTTGAAGATAATTTATATATGCTAAGACCATTAGCAATTAAAGCCCTCCTTAACACTAAAATGTTTAAAACCTCGATAACTCATTAAAAGACTTAAATTTTCTCATAAATTAAATTGTCATCTTTGGCACCCAAGGTTAGGACACATCAATCTCAATAGGATTGAAAGATGGTTAAGAATGGACTTCTAAGTGAATTAGAAGAAATTTTTTTAGTCATGTGAGTCATACCTTGAAGGCAAAATGACTAAACGATCTTTTACTGGAAAAGGTCATAGGGCCAAGCTTATGCATTTAGACCTCTGTGGTACGATGAATGTTAAAGCAAGAGGAGGGTTTGAATATTTCATCACTTTTATTATGATTATTCAAGATATGGGTATGCTTATTTAATGCAATAGAAGCCTGAAGCTTTTGAAAAGTTCAAAGAGTTTGAGGTTGAAGTTGAAATTGCATTAAACCAAACAATTAAAACATTTTGATCTAATTGAGGTATAGAGTTTTTGGATCTTACATTCCAGAACTATTTGATAGAACATGGAATTGTATCTCAACTCTTAACACCTGGTACATCTCAACAGAATGATGTATCAGAAAGAAGAAATCAAACCCTATTGGACAAGGTTCGGTCTATGATGAGTTATGCTTCCTTGCCTGACTCGTTTTGAGGTCATATAGTACAAACTGCAATTTATATTTGAAATTGTGTTCCATCCAAGAGTGTTACTAGAAAACCTTTGGAATATGGAACGGTCGTAAAGGTAGTTTACACCATTTTAGGATATGGGGTTGCCCAACATATGTGGTTGAGGAAAATTCTAAGAAACTAGAATCTCGTTCAAAATTGTGCCTATTTGTAAGCTACCCTAAAGGAATGAGAGGTGGATACTTTTACGATCCTAAAGAAAACAAAGTGTTTGTGTCGACAAACGCTACATTTCTAGAGGAAGTCCACATTAGGGAGTATAAGCCCCGCAGTAAGATTGTATTAACTGAAATTTCCAAGGAAACTACTGAACCTTCAACAAGAGTTGTTAAAGAACCTAACACCTCAACAAGAGTTGTTGATGTTGGTTCATCTAATAGGTCATGTCCACCTCAAGTATTGAGGGAACCTCAACGTAGTGGGAGGGTTGTGAACACGCTTGCCCGTTACATGGGTTTAACCGAAATCCTAGATATGGCAGCTGACAGAGATGTTTAGGATCAATTGTCTTACAATAAGGCAATGAAGGATGTTGACAAAGATTAGTAGATCAAAGCTATTGATCTCGAAATGGAGTCTATATACTTCAATTCTATTTGAGATCTTGTAGATCAACCTGAAGGAGTTAAACTTGTAGGTTGCAAATGGGTCTACAAGAGAAACCAAGGTGCTGATGGGAAGGTTCAAACCTTCAAGGCTAGACTTGTGCCAAAGGGTTATACCCAAGTTGAAGGAGTCGACTATGAGTAGACTTTCTCACATGTTGCCATGTTAAAGTCTATCTGGATCCTCTTGTCCATTGCCTTATATTATGACTATGAGATTTGGCAAATGGACATCAAGATTGCTTTTCTGAATGGTAATCTTGAAGAGACAATTTATATGAAGCAGTTTGAGGGATTCATATCCCAAGCTCAAGAGCAAAAGGTTTGTAGGCTTCATCGGTCCATCTATGGATTGAAGCAAGCTTCTCGATCTTAGAATATAAGATTTAATATTGCGATCAAATCTTATGGCTTTGATCAGAATATTGATGAACCTTGTGTATACAAGAGGTGCAGGAACCGATGAAGGTCCTGAATAGAAGTGGGGATCAGTCCCAATCCCAATTTTTAAAGAATGCATAATTTTACAGAAATAAAACAGAAATGTTATGCATTTAAATGAAAATTTTACAACATGCTAAAAGTAAAAAGAAAAGAGAATTAGGGTTCAAGAAACCCTTACCTTTGAAGAACCTTTTCTTCATGTTTTTCCTCTCGAAGAATGGTCATGAACAAAACGATCTCCAAATGGCCACCACCACTTAGAACCTCTTGTATTCTCTGTAGGGGAAGAGAATCTCTAAGGAGTTTTGTAGGCTCTTAGTTATTTGAAAGTGAGGGAAAAATTAAGAGGAGAAGAGAGATTGGGAAAAATATTCTCATAGAACTTTTCTATGTTAATCTTCTCTGTAAGATCTCTAAAGGAGGAAGAAGACGATGAAAATTAATTAACCATCTCTCACCCCACTATCACGTAGTAGAGAGAAAAGAGGGGAAGGATTTGCCCTCCCAAAATTATTCTTTTTTTAAAAAATAAACTAATTGATAAAATTAATTTTAATAAAACATTAATATATATTTATATGATAACCACTTTAACGTATAATATATATTAAACTATATGTTATATCAAATATAATATATAACCTGTAGTTTAATATTATATTCAATATAATATAACATATAGTTTAATTCTCTCATTAATTATGTTTAATATAAATCCTATTTATATTAAATTTAGTTATGTGAATCTAATTCACATGATCAATATTTGAATCATATTCAAAAATTTATTTCCTCTCAAATAAACTTTATAATGTATCAAATACATTATAGTAATTATATCCTATATAATTAAATTAAATTAGTTATATCACATATAATTAATTCCCTCAATTAATTTGAACAATCCAAATTAATCCAAAATTGATTCTCATTGAATCCTTATTGAGCTACAGAGGGGATCTCATGGGCCTGTAGCTTGAAGCTCAAATGGTACTTGAATAGAATAAATAATTAAACTCCTTTAATTATATTATTCAACATCCATTAACTGTCGGGTACTCCACTAAAGACCGACAGTTGCATTATTTGCACTATAGATATATTTCAATGTCCATTGGATATAACCAGTCAACAGTGTGATGATCCTTCACAAATTGCTTGTAAATACAACAAAGCCTAAATTACTGTTTTGATCACTGGATAGCCGTTAAAAACATCCTCAAGTATCTACGAAGAACAAGGGACTACATGCTTATGTATGGTTCTAGGGATTTGATCCTATAGGATACGCAGACTCTGATTTTAAGACTAATAAGGATTCTAGGAAACCCACATCAGAATCAGTGTTCACTCTTAATGGAGGGGCAATAGTATGGCGAAGCACAAAGCAATGGTGCATCGTTGACTCCACCATGGAGGCTGAGTATGTAACGGCTTGTGAAGCTGCTAAGGAAGCCATTTGGTTCAGGAAGTTCTTGACTGATCTAGAAGTTGTTCCGGTCATGTCAAAACCCATCACACTTTATTGTGATAATAGTGGTGTTATGGCTAATTCCCAAGAGCCTAGGAGTCATAAGCGCGACAAGCATATAGAACGGAAGTATCATCTCATCTGAGAGATTGTGCATCAAGGGGACGTGATAGTCACACAGATAGCTTCAGAGCATAATGTTGTTGATCCATTTACTAAGGCCCTCACGACTATAAAATTTGAGGGTCACCTGCAGAGTATGGATTTATGGGACAGGCCACATCTGGACTAGGGCAAGTGGAAGATATTCTACTGGGCGTGTTATGCTCTAGTTTATTATTTGTGTACTTTGTATTTTTATTATATTGTACACTCCACTAGCTTTAGGTCAAGTGGGAGATTGTTGGGGTTGATGCCCTAAATCTCGTAGGGTCTTATAGTTTGTAAATATTGTTTGAATAAACTCATTATGTATTTAATAAAATATTTGATATTTATTCATTGTCTATACAATATATGATATTTTATTTGCATTAACCACAAACCAATAAACTAACATCCAAGGTTATCTTTGTAACTTAAACATGTATGTGGAGACATATGGGTGGATCATATTTAAGTGATAACCTAAATAGTCTGTAGTAGATGGATAAGGTTGGGTACCTTATCCTGGTGACATTACGAGTATGGCTCGCTTTGTAGGTGTTACAATTCTTGTAAAGTGCTACAAATGATCTGATCCTAATCATTCATGTTTAGTCTATACAAAGGAGTTTGTATAAGACAGAACCACGAAATGTTTAGTCTCATTATATAACATCGTTCATAATAGAGACTTACATTTCACCAAGATGACCATAGGTAACATGACCTGAATCCTGAGTGAGTTGTGAACTCTTGCCTATGAGGGCGGTCCTTTGATTTGTATGGGTGAGAGTGGCCAGATCGCCGATTCAACAAGCCTACCATTTTGGGGATTCATCTGATTGGGGAGCTGGGAACACAACTACACAAGATGGAATTCTTTTCTTCCCCGAGGCAGAGGTAAATAGATAAATTGCTCCCTTAAGGGCTGATTCCGGGTCTTGAACAATGTGGGGTCATACTCTCTCCTGGCTCGAAAGGGGTTTAGTCATAGTGGGACTATGGTCTATTGGTCATTAAAGGGATCAGTTGTACTTAAGGATTTAGATGTAACTATAAGGACGAAACGGTAATTTGGCCAAGCTGTATTAGCAAACAATTTGTGAAGGGTCATCATAATGTTGATTGGTTATATCCAATGGACAAGAAATATATCTATTGTGCGAAGAGTGCAGTTGTTGATCTTTAGTGGAGTGCCCGACAGTTAACGGATGGGGAATAATATAATTAAAGAGTTTAATTAATTATTCATGTATCGTTGGAGCTTCAAGCTACAGGTCCATGAGGTCCCCTTAGTAGCTCAATAGAATTTAGTTGAGAATCAGTTTTTGGATTAATTTGAATTGTTCAAATTAATAGAGGGATTTAATTATATATGATATAATTGTCATAATGTATTTGATACATTATAGCTTAATGGAAGGAATTAAATATTTGAATGAGATTCAAATATATTTTCTATGAATATGATTCATAGTTGTTAAATTTAATATAAATATGATTTATATTAAATGGCATATAATAGAGAAAAGAAACTATAATTTATACTGTATGTGATACAATATTAAAACTATAGTTTATATGTTATATTTGATATGACAAATAATACGATAATAATATATATATATAATATAACAGATAAGTTAGTTATCATATTTATATTTATATTATTATTATTATTTTGATAATAAGGAAGAGAGTTACAACTCCATTCCCCAATCTTTTCTCTCCACCCATATTAGTGGGTGGTGGTTATGTTTTTATGGCAAGTAGAATAAAAGAAAATTTGTTTTTCTTTTTCTTCAACGACTGTTGTTGTTGAACGATTGATTGAGAGAAATTACAGAAGTGTTCTGTGAGTTTGCCTTGTGTGAAAAGGTTCTCAATCTTCTTCCTCCTCTACATTAACCTTTCTCTCTCAACAAAAATACCAATGTTTCATCATGGTAGTTTTCGGGTTTTGGTTATATATATATATATATATATAACTAAAATTTTATTTTTAAGTTTTTAAATTTAAATTACTTAAAGGGAGGGATTTATGGAAATAACTTTCCTCCCCCTTATTCTCTCAAGATATCATGGAAGTGGGCAGTTTCTAGATATGTCTTCTTCCTTGTTCATGCAGAGATCTGGAGGTTCATGCTCAATGTTATTACTTTGCAGATTTTCTATAGACAATTCTTTCCTCCCTCCCTACCAAAATTATGATGAAGCCCACAAAACTCTAATGGATTTTCACCTTATAAAGAATACCCATGTAATCCGGTGGTGGCGTTTAATTTGGGTTGTTGTGTTCTTTTGGGTATTTGTGAGTTCATGGAAAAAGGAGTTCGTTCGAACAGTTCATGATTTGAGAGGATTTCGTGAAGTGATTGGTCGTCAAGGATAAGTAAAATATCTAATTTCCTATTTTCTTTGTAAAATATCATGTTGTAATTTGAATGCATATCATTGTTTCTGTCCTCTGAATTTTATATTTTTGTATTAAAAAATAAAATTGGGCTACAATCTACTTTCGCATGGGTGTTCACACATCCTTTAGAAAGATTGATCTATGTGGGTGATGGCAAAGCAGCTCTAGTTGAAGCTATTGGAAATTTTAGATTACATTTAAAAACTGATTGTTATTTGGATTTGAATGAGACTTTTGTTGTAGCGTCATTTAGATGAAATTTAGTTTATTTTCAGTTTGGACAATTTTGGTTTTCTTATTCTTCTGGGAATAATAAAGTTAATCATTTTCAAGATTCCAAGTACCATTGTACTGTTTCTTTAATCGATAATCTATCTATGCTTGATTCTTTTGCTTCATTTAACAAAATCCCGTTATCTAATTCATGTGGTACAAAGTGTAAATTAAATGAGAATTTCGCTATGTTATGGCATAAGCGTTTAGGTCATAACTCTAAACAGAAAATTAAGAGACTCGTGTCAGATGGAATTCTTAATTCCCTTGATGTAAGCAATTTTGATGCTTGTGTAGAATTTATTACGGGAAAACAGACAAATATAAGAAAATTAGGTGCCAACAGATACTCAGACGTCTTAAAACTAATACACATAGACATTTGTGGTCCATTCCCTACGACTTCTTGGAATGGACAATAATATTTTATTATGTTCATAGACGACTATTCAAGACATGGGTACCTATATTTAATTCATGAGAAGTTTCAATCTTTGGATGTTTACAAGTCTTTCAAAGTCGAAGTTAAAATTAAGGCTGTCAAATCTGATCGTGGTGGTGAATACTACAGTAGATATGATGGATCTGGTGAACAACGTCTAAGACCCTTTGCCAAATACCTAGAGGAATGTGGAATTGTCCCGTAATACACTATACCGGGAAAACCCAGCATGAATGGTGTGGCAGAAAGGCGAGATGGAACATTTAAGGATATGGTAAGAAGTATGATTAGTCATTATTCTCTTCTAGAATCCCTCTGCAGTGAGGCACTAAAGACTATAACATATATTCTTAATAAGGTACCTAGTAAAGAAGCCCAGTATTAAGCATTTTCACATCTGGGGTTGTCCAGTTGAGGCTAGGCCTTATAGGCCTAATGAAAGAAAATTGGACTAAAAAACTATTAGCTACTCTTTTGTTGGGTATTCTAAGCACTATCGGGATTTCAAGTTTTATGATCCCACTTTTAGATCATTGTTTGAGACGGAAAATACTAGATTCCTTGAAGATGTTGAGCTGTCTCTTATACACATCTAGATGTGTATAAGAGACAGCTCTAGGGTTTCAAGTTTTATGATCCCACTTCTAGATCATTGTTTGAGACGGAAAATGCTAGATTCCTTGAAGATGTTGAGTTTGGGGGGGAAGATAACATAAGGAAAGTTGTCTTTGAAGAGGAATTAGTTTCTATTCTCAATGTGATTATAAATAATGTTCAGGCTCGAATTACTGACTTAACTATTGAACCAATTATAGAACAAGAAAACATTGAAGTCCCCATTGTTGAACTTGAAGTTCAAACTCAACAACTTCAAAAAGTGCCGCTAAGGAGATCCGCTAGTGAAAGAAGAAGTGCAATTTCAGATGATTATATTGTATTTCTTTAAGAATCAGGATGATATGGGTGTAACGGAAGATGATCCAATCAACTTCCAACAACCTCTACAAAATATTAACTTTCAAAAGTGGATACATGATATGGAAGAGGAAATAAAATCCATGAAAGCCAATGACGTATTGTTGCAAAGGATTTTACTCAAGAGGAAGACATTGATTACAAAGAGACTTTCTCTCCGATTTCATTGAAAGACTTTTCAAGGGTTATCATGGCAGTGATAGCTCACTTTGATTTAGAGCTACATCAGATGGTTGTAAAAACTTCAGTTCTCAATGGGAACATTGATGAGATGATTTATGTGGTGAAACCGAAAAACTTCGTGTCTGGTAGTTCAAAGTCTATGGTGCGTAAATTGAAGAAATCCATCTATGGTCTCAAGCAAACCTCTTGTCAATGGTATCACAAATTTTGAAGTAATAACCTCTGCTGGTTTTGAGGTGAATATAGTGGAAGATTATGTATATCACAAGTTCTGTGGAAGCAAATCAATCTTTTTGGTGTTATATGTCGATGACAAACTCATAGCAAGTGATGATGTAGGTTTATTGCATGATACTGAGAGGTTCTTAAAAAGAATTTTGAGATGAAGGATCTTGGTGATGCTTCCTTTGTATTAGGAATTGAAATACCACGAGATCGTTCTTAAGGTATTTTGAGATTGTCACAAAAAAACTACATTGAAAAGATTTTGAGTAGATTTGGCATGAAAGATTGTCCTACAAAAGATACTTCTGTCACTAAAGGTGATAAATTTCATTTAAGTCAAATGCTTCAAGACTATACTCGAGAATAAGGAGATGCAGAAGGTTCCTTATGCATTAGCTGTTGGAAGTCTAATGTACCCGACCAGATATTGCATTTATACTCGGAATGTTAGGCAGATATTTGAGTAACCTGGGGATGGATCACTGGAAAGCAGCCAAACGGGTTATGTGGTATTTACAGAGAACAAAAGATTATATGCTCACTTATTAGAGATAATAAGTTTTTAAAATTGTTGGGTATTTTAATTTTGATTATGTTGGATGCCAAGGCACATTTTGCGATCCACTTCAGGCTATATCTTCATGTTGGCTTTGAAGGAACTCTAAATCTAGAGAACGAGTGAGTGGAAGAAGATCATTCCAAACTCCATTTTGAAAGAACAAAAAATTTACAATCAAACAACAATAGTTATACATAAAGAGTAATTTATATCATGCTTCAAAGTAAAATACAAGAGATCGAGTTGACGATACCTTTGAAGAACCCTTTCTTCTAGTATTTCTTCGATCAAACTCGAACGCGTTGATTAGCACGAATGCAACGAGCAAACTCAGCAAACAACACGAACTGGCAAATCCTCGATCACAACCAAGTAAAACTCGATCCTCGACCCTCTAACAAAACTCGACACAACCACGAGGCTACGTTGGTATTCTCGATGTGAGAATCCATGAGGTGTGGGCTCTGTATGGATTTGGGTAGAGGGATGGAAGAACTAGACAATCGAGTAGGCGGCAGAAGGAATAAGCCTATCGTATAGACTTGAGTACTCGATCTTTTAACAAGCGAGTAACTATATTATAGAAAAACTCGATGCTTTTATCATTTACTCTCTCAACAAGTAATTTGATTAGTTAAAGCTTTTTGCGTGTAGTGCATAAAAATGAAAACTATTTTCAACTTTATCCCACCGTTAGCCATAAACCGTGCATAACAAACCACTAAGTCGGTTATTGGAGAAAAACTAAAACCAATTATCTCATATTTAATTTATTATAAATAAATATAATATCATATTAGATTTATAAACTATAGTTTTAATATTACATCATATGCAACATATAAACCACAGTTCTTTTTCTCTTTTATGGCATATAATATAAATTATATTTATATTAATTTCTCCAATCAAATAATATATCAAATACATTAAATAAGTTATATCACATATAATTGAACTAGTTTAATTATATCATATATAATCAAATTCCCTCTTGTTAATTTGAATACTTCAAATTAACCCAAAAACTTATTCTCAACATGAATCCATTGAGCTACTAAGAGAATCTTATGGACCTGTAGCTTGAAGCTCCAACGGTACTTGAATAACTGACCAAACTCTTTAATCACGATATCCACCATCCATTAACTGTCAAGCACTCCATTAAAGATTGGCAGCTGTACTCTTCGCACTACAAATATATTTCCGTGTCCATCGGATATAACCAAGCAACAGTATAATGACCCTTCACAAATCGCTCATAAGTACAGTTAGGCTAATTTGTCATTTTGCGCTTGTAGTTACATCTAACTCCTTAAGTACCACTGATTCCTCTAATGAACAATACATCATAGTCCCACTGTGACTAAACCCTTCTCGGGCCAAGGGAGGGTGTGGCATCACATTGTTCAAGCCCCGAAATCAGCCCTTAAGGGAGAAATTTATCTACTTACCCCTACTTTGAGGAAGGAGTGACTTATGTCTTGTGTAGCTGAGTTCCTAGCTCCCCAATCAGACGAATCCTCAAAGTGGTAAGTTTGAGTCGGCGATTTGGCCACTCGCACCCATGCAAATCAAAGGATCGTCCTCATAGGCAGGAGTTCACAACTCACTCAAGATTAAGGTCATGTTATCTATGGTCATCCTAGTGAAATGAAAGTCTCTGTCATAAACGGTGTTATATAACAAGACTAAACATTTCGTGGGTCGGTCTTATACAAACTCCTTTGTATAGAGTATCTCCGCTCGCATGCCTAATACACTAATGATCAGGATCAGATCATTTGTAGCACTTTACAACATTTGTAACACCTACAAAGTGGGCCACACTCGTAGTGTCACCAGGATAAGGTTTCCCTCTTTTATCCATATACTACAGACCATTTAGGTTATCACTTAAAGCATGATCCACTTGTATGTCTCCACATATATGCTTAAGTTACAACGATAACTAGGGATCTTAATTTATTGGTTTGTGGTTAATGAAACTAAAATATCTCATATTTCTTAGACTGAAGTGAATAAAATATCTCATATTATATATCATAAAACTATTTTTTTTATACAAGTGTTTATAAACTATAGGATCCTACGAGATTTAGGGCATCAACCCCAATAGGTGGAGGTTCTGTATCCTGAAAAAGTGTTAAACAAACATTGATGACTTCTTCTACCATGGCTGCGGAGTTTATAGCATGTTATAGGCGTCCAATCATGGAATATGGTTGTGAAATTTTTTCCCTGGGCTATAGATAGTGGTTGGCATAGAAAGACCACTAAAATTATTTTGTGACAATAAATCTGTAGTGGTGTATTCCAACAACAGAAGCAATACAAAATCAAAGCATGTAGACATGAAGTTTTTGGTTGTGAAAGAAAGAGTTTAGAATGGTCAAATTTTGATAAAACATATAGAAACAAACTTTATGGTGGCAGATTATTTGACTAAAGGTTTACCACCTAAAATTTTTCATGAATATGTTGCTCACGTGGGTGTTAGTCACTTTTCTGATTCCATGGTTTAATGGAAGTTTGTTATTGAGGATGTTCTTTGACCTTAATTTGTTTATTTTCTATATAGAATAAAGTTGACGGTTTATGTTTTATTATCTAAACTTGTTTATCATGCACATGGTTTTGCAAATGTGGTATAGCATAAAGTTTTCAAGAATGATCTCTCTAAGGAATTTAAACTAGTTGGAAATAGGCATGATTTATATCACTTTGCGTGTAGTTTCCATGCTATCCCTCCATATTTAATCTATGTCATCGAATGTATTCAAACTGGTGATCAAGGAAGATTTAATTATAAAGGTGGTGACAAAAGCCGCCTTGATTCCGTGCTAATACAGGAGATGAACTAAATTGAACTAAAAGAGAATTCAATTATTGAAATAACCTATTTATGCACGCTTAAGATTTTTGTGATTTAATTACATCAGGTACATAGACATAGCCCAAGTAGGAGATTGTTAGATGTATTTAAATAATAATACATATAATTAAATTATGGGCTATGTATGTGCATTAATATTTTATCACATTGGGTTATTTTATTATATTAGGCCCTATATATGATCTAATTAATTAAGACCCTATATTACTATTTGAGTATGGACTTAATGGGTAGAAGATCATTCCTAGTTAATTAGGATTCAATGGGAATCCTAATTGAACTAGTATATAAAAAGACCTTAGGGCTATGGTCCCCAATATACCAAAACAATACACACTCAGTCTTTCTTGAATCCCATATAGAGAGAGATCTCACTAATGGCATTCAGACTTTTGGTTGAGGAAGATTATAGTCATTTTGAAGCTATCATCAATCTTAATAGAATCCAACATGGTATTTATTCTTAGCAATTTAGTATGAATGATCCTAGGGTTAATCTATTCAATATAGATTTAAAGTAATTATGCTAACAAAAAGTTCTAAAAACATGCATTCTAAACACAAGAATATATAGGAAGCATAAAGCTTGAGAGAATAAACTATAAGAAAATTTCATTCAAATTCAAAGTCTTATTTTTTAAATTGGATATTACAACCCTATTTAAATTACTTGAAAATATACTATGAAAGGATATAACCTTTCCTGTAATTGACTAGGTTCATAACAACTCTTCAATTTCATACCTGAACCTTCAATAAATGTAATAACATTGAAATAAATTAATATATCTAGTATTACATATGTGGATGAATCTAAATTTTCAAATTCATTAGTCTCTGGGATGATCTTGAAGCTTCAAAGGCTACATCCCTTCAACTCTATTTAGAAGCTTAGCATAGAAGTCAAAATTTAATGCTCCAATTCTAACCATCGCCAATGATTTCCTTATCATTCTTTCCTTCTTCAAGAAGATTTGTCCTTGAATCTTAGATGACCTTGTAATGCAACTTTGTAATCACTGTCTCGAACTTTGGAAAGAAGTTTGAAAAGCTCGTCTCCTCTAAAATCAAATATGAAATTTCTTTGTAGAGCATTCCATCCCAATGGTCGTTGATGAAAATTTTCAAACTTGACCATCTCCCATCGTACCTTTAATACAACATATAAAACATAAGGAAAATAGTAGGAAGAAACGTTAGTTGGAAAACTACTCCCATGATTCTTTTCACATGAATATTTTCTTTCACTTCCACTTTTAATAACGTTCTCTTCTTTTTTCTTTTATCTCTAATTTTTCACTTTACTCTATTTTCTTAGTCTCTTTTCTTTCCTCGCTATTTTCTAAGGATTTAGTCATAACCTCATTCTCAACACATACTTTAAATATCTCCTTTCTCTCCACAACTACTTCATCTTTTAATTCATCTCTCAGACTTTGATGATCACCCTCATTCATCTCAATGACATCACCATTGGAATCTTCTTTTTCGACTTGTAAATGAACTCCATCATTTGGAATTGGTCGATCAGTTTCTAGCAATGGACTATCTTCTTGAATTATAATAGCTCGTGTGGCATGATTCTTCCTTTCTAGCTTTTTTAACTTCAACTTTTCATTCAATTGGCCCACGTAATCAATGGAATGGCACAACTCAGCCAAATTTTCTCTAAAGTTCTTCCAAAAATTATCATCGCTATCATAAGTCGCATGAAAATTTCTTGAGGCATACCATAAGACTTCTAGTATCTCACACTTTCAACAAGTATTCACTACAAGAAAAATGGGCTTTGATGTCGGTTGAAAAAACTAAAAATGGATATACAATGTCAGTTTCTAAATTAAAAAAAATAGTGAATCTTTAATGTCAGTTTTAAATCGACATTGTAGGTGTACCTATAATGTTGATTTAAAACCGACATTAAATATCCTCTTTTTTTATCCACTAACTTACTCAACTTTTTAAGGTTTGAAAGGAAGTAAAGGTGCCATTTGCTTTTTTCTTCTCCCTCAAATTTCAACCGCCAGCCTCATCTTATAGTCTCTCTCTCTTCAACTCACTTTCACGCAACCCGCGCAGATCTCTCTCTCTCTCTCTCTCTCAAACCTCCCACTTCCGTAGGTATCAACTCGACGCTATCCACCATCGTCGTCAATCGGATAGCCTTGGTTTAGATTTTTTGTTCTCCATAGTTAGATCTATGGGTCTCGTTCTTCTCCTCTCTCTCTCTCTTTCTTTCTCTAACTTCGTTTCACCATCTCTCGATATCGCTCGGTCTGTAGTCCAACTCGCCAGAACTGACTGAAATACATTCCATATCGCCAGATCTGACCACAACACACTCGATCTCCCTAGATTTGAGTATCAATTTTCCATCTCACCAGATTTGTTCGATTTTTTTGTGCACATTCAATCTGACCATAATGAGTGACCGATTTGCTTCCAGCACACTCGATCTGCAGTCCGCGCACTGGATCTAACCACAACACACTTGATCGGTCCAACTCAATCTCTCCGAATTTCCACTCGTTCTTATGAACTTGCAAATTTTTTGTGGATAATGTTGGCCAAGTTTTTCAATCTCTTGTTGGAATACAGAAAGCAAGCAGTGGAAGAAAATAGGATCAGTAAGCATTCTAATTCATTAATTTTGGCTTCAAATTCAGCATGCTCATAAACTAAAAATAGAGTTTCAACACCAACCTTTGAAGATATCTTTGAATCAAGATTTTCAGCTGCAATCTCCTTTTCTTTTGGTTGTGAACTACCACAAGGTCTTCCCTTCTATTCTCTCGAAGCTTTAGATTGAGTTGTGGGACTCAAAACAATTGAATTAGGGAAATTAGAGGTGAAGAATTGGTTTTTCAACAGTGTGAAGAACACTTCTTCAAATAGATTTTTCAACAAAAATCTCTTCAATGCATCACCGATATCCACTTCAAAACTGAAGTTATATTGCATGACATTCAAGCAACAAACCTTATAAATGAATTCCAGCTCAAGCTTGAGAATTTGTGCTGTAAAAATAGTGGAACCATGAATAAGTTGCTAGGTTGAAGAAGTAGGAAATTCCCACTTTTCCAAATTTTCTAATTTTTCAATTTTTATTTCATTTTGAAACTTTCCAAAATTAAAATTAAAAAAATTATACATTAACTTTTAACTTTTAATTCTTTAATTAAAATTGAGTTTTTATTAATTTTATAAAAATTAATTCAAAAATTAATTTTTCTAATAAAATTAATAATTAATAATTAATAATTAATTAAATAATTTAATTAATTCTAATTAATTTAATATCAAATATCAAATTAATTAATCATCAATTCCACTATCATGAATTTAATATTTAAATCATATTTACATATTAACCAATTCTCCAATTTTGTTTAATTCCAAAATTAAACGTGTAATTATATCATATATAATTATTAATTCCCTTAATTCTAATTTGAACGTTTCAAATCAACTTATCACGCTACTCTAAGGCTAACCGTTTGTCAGCTAGTAGAGGGACCTAATGGACCTACAAATCATGAGCTCCAACAATCCGAGATTAATTGACTAAACTCTTTATACCGAATTAATCCCCATCAGTTAACTACTGGTTACTCCACTAAAGCCCAGAGTTGCATTCCCCTCACTGTATATATATTGTATCCACTCAATATAACCATGATTAGTAAGTTAACCTTTCATAGGTTGTTCGTAATAATGATTGGGTCAAAAGGCTATTTTACCCCCAAGATTATCTCTTGTTCCTTAAGTCCTACTAATCCTCTAATGAATAATTGGTTTGTGATCCGATCATTAAACCAAGTCCCTCTTGGTCCAGTGAGAGGGTGGGGTCCCTTGTTCAAGACCCAGATTCAGCACTTAAGGGAACAACCTCTCTACTATCCCTGAAATCGGGTAAGAGGGAATTTCATCTTGCACCTATGTCCCCAACTATCTATTCGGTCTTACCCCTAAATTGGGATGCTTATTAAGCCAACCCTCAACTACGAAAACCTAAGGATAATCCGAATAAACAAGAGATCATAGTTAGCTCAGGATGAAGGTCAAGTTACCTAGGTCATCGTTTTGAAATAGACAGTCTTAAACAATAAATAACGTGACTTATTTCTTGGTCCGATCTTCCGCAAACTCATTGTACAGGACACCCCACTCCTCATGTCACAACATGTACGAATCAGGATCACTTCGTCTGTAGTACTTTACAACTCATTGTAACAACTACAGAGTGAGCCACATCCGATATTGTTATCAGAATAAGGCATCCAACCTTATTCATATACTATAGATTATTTAGACTATTTACTCGAACTTGATCCACTCTTATGTTTCCACATAAAATTCAAGTACTCATGTAATAGTCATGGATATTTTAGTTTATTGGATTTATTTCTAAAATGAAATAAGCAATTCATATATTCAATACAACTTTATTGCATCAAATTTCAGTAACAACTTTATTGATTTGCAGAATGAGTTTATTGTTTAGAAACCATAAGTTTTAAGACATAAAACCCAACATCTCTAACATCCAATTTCCCCCCTTTTCTTGTGTTTCGTGTTGATTTTTTTGGTTAATCACGTGAACCTTTCTTTTCTTTGTCCTAAGCTTGATGGATTTTTTGAATCTCCTCATTTTTTTTAATCATTTTTGTGTGTAGATCATGGCTTCGAAGTGTATCTCGAAGGAACTTAAGGATTTACAGAAGGATCCGCCCACATCTTGCAGTGCTGGTATGGTTCTAAGCATTGATCCATTTATTTCATGACCGATTTTGACCATTTTCTTTGGATTTTATAGCTTTTGTTTTGTTGATGGGATTGAATGAATGAATAAAATGAGTTGGTATATGTTGATAACGTTAATGTATAGATGTATATAGGTTGTATGAATCCTTTACAATCAAGAAGTGGTATTATTAACATTGATGCTTTTTATTATCATTACCAAAATTGATTACTTTTATGTGATTCGATACGTTTTCTCAATTTTGACAGGCTGATTTGAGTCGAATTGGTAGGAATCAGTTGCCATTGTATGGAGTGGATGGACGGTTTTTCTTTAATCAAAGTTTCTTAATGCACCGAAGAAAATTTCTCAATGTTTGTAATTTTATTTTCTTAACTTAGAACTGTATGCAAATTCTTGTTTAGGAACCTTTTCACCCGTTGGATTTTTTGTTCTAAAACTCATAATTTGTAAACAATAAATTCATTCCGTAAATCGATAAAGTTGTTATCGAATATATGAATTGCTTATTTCGTTTTAGAAATATCCAATAAACTAAGATCCATGACTATTATATGAATACTTGAACTTTATGTGGAGACATAAAAGTGGATCCGGTTCGAGTAAATAGTCAAAATGATCTATAGTATATGAATAAGGTCGGGTGCCTTATTCTGGTAACACTATCAGATATGACCCACTCTGTAGTTGTTATAATTTGTTGTAAGGTGGTACAAACGAAGTGATCCTGATTCGTTCATGTATTGACATGAGAAATGGGGACGTCTCTACAATGAGTTTGCGTAAGATTGGACCAATAAATAAGTCACTCTTACTTTAAAACGCTATTTACTATTTAAGACTGACTATTTCGCTTAGATGACCTAGGTAACTCGATCTTAATCTTGAGCTAACTATGAACTCCAATTTATTCGGGAATATCCTTAGATTTGTATAGGCGAGGATTGGCTCAACGGTGCCGGCTCAATAAGCCTCCCATTTCAGGGGTAAGTCTAGGTAGATAGCTGGGGACATAGGATGCAAGACAGAATTTACACCTACCCAATTGAGGGATATGAGAAAGGTTGTTCTCTTAAGTACTGAATCCAGGTCTTGAACAAACCAATTGTTAAGAGGATCAGTGGAACTTAAGGAGCAAAACGTAATATCTGGGGTAAAACAACATATTGACGTAGTCGTTATTATGAACAACCTGTGAATGGTCGACTTATTGATTATGGTTAAATCAAGTGGATACAAATATATCTACAGTGAGGATAGTGCAACTATCGAGCTATAGTGGTGTGACTCGACAATTAACGAATATTGATTAATTCAGTCTAAAGAGTTTTAGTCAATTAATCTCAAATCGTCGAAGCTCATGATCTGTAGGTCTATAACGTCCCTCTATTAGCTCGTAAAACATGAACACCTTGAATTAGTAAATTGAATGAAGTTGGAATAATATTAATTTGAATTGTTCAATTGAATTTCAACTTGAAATGTCAAATTGAAATTAGGGTTTGAATTCGAATGGTTCAAAATCAAATTAGGGTTTGTATAATTATATTTGATATAATTAATTAATGTTTAATTTATCAAAATTAAATGAAATTGGAGAGTTTATAATATTTAAAATTAATTACATGAATATGATTCACGTTTAAAATTAGGTGTATAATTAATTTAATATTTGATATTAAATTGTTATTTAATTAATTAAATATGTTTGATTAATTAAAAATCAAATAATTTTTCATTTTTATTTTAATTTTAGAAATTGAAATTTAGATTTAGATTTTAATTAATTTTGAATTAAGTAAAGTCAAAGAAAAATGGAAATTAGGAATTTAGTGGGAAATTCTCACAATTTGAAGAGTAAGGAGGTGGATTCTTCCTAATTCACTCACCTTGCCTACTTCATCTTGTCTATTTTGAAGTGGCATTATCAGTCTTCTTAGTGGCTGCATGAAGAAGGATAAAACTCTTCAATTTTGGCTGATTAAGAGGAGATTGAAGCTGCTGAAAACTAGTTTCTGCATAAACATTTTGATCCCTTTATGCTGCGAACCATGGTATCTTTGTTACTGCAATGTATTGCTTTGTTTTATCTTCAAGTTTCTTCCTTTTGTTTATGATATTTCGTCACAGGGTTCCTAGTCTAATGAACGAAGACATAGTTTGTATTCTCGATTCTTTATTTCTTGAAGAGATGTTGCGAAGTTGTTCAGGGATTGTGATCCTAAATGTTAGAAATGCTCAGATTATAGTAATAAACCCATGGTTTCTCCTTTACCAAAGGAGGAAGCTGACAACATTTATCCTCTTCTTGTTCAGTGTGGCATGGCAGTAATAACTATCTTCCTTTTTGGTTAAAAGAATATGTATGTCTTTATCTGTGATCTAATTTCTTTTTGCTTTTTGGTTCAAGATAAAGGTACCTCACCCAAGTTACCCATCTACACGAATCTCTATTCAAGTGCCTAACCTTGGCATTCACATCTCACTGGCAAGATACTGAAAATTCATGGAATTATTAAATACTATCTATGGTAAAATGGAGAATAATAAAATGATGCTTGATCGTTATGCTCTTGTCAATACTCTATCTTTGGGATATAACTCTAAATAGTATGTCTATTATGCTTTGTTTGCTGGATTTATACATGAGATTGAATATACAGGTCATCATTTATTGGACTGCATACTATTAACTCTAAATAGTATGTCTATTAGTTGTTTATAAGTTTATTTGGGTTTATGTTTATGCATTTTTTTCCAACAAAGTCGGTTTTTGTTACTCTTCTATCTTAGTTTTGTTACTGTTAAGATATTGGCTACTTCTCTATCAAATACTTTCCTTTATCTGCATTTAGTTTCACACTACCACTTAAATTTGTTGCAGGATCTTGGGACATGTACGATCCAGAGGGATATTCTCTTTGGTTCTGTGATTACAAGTACAATGATGAGAATACTGTTTCATTCGTGACTTTGAACAAGGTTGGTGGCTTTCTCCAACGAATGGATCTCGCTCGTAAATATGCTTTCAGGAAGATGTTAGTGATTGGATCAGAACCTCCATTTAAGGTGAAAGGTTTATGGCTTTTCCGTGGACAAGAGATCCCAAAATTCGTCCTGGACGAGTGCTACGACATTGAACTTTATGAATGGAGGAAGGTTGATATATCGAACAAGGGATAAAAGGAAAGCGTAAACCAGATGATTGAAGATCAAGAGCCATTTGAAGGGGAGGCTTTGTTGGATGCCAAATGCTTCAAGTGATGAAGTAATCATCTTATCTTAACGGGTGTTCTTCTAGTTTCCTTTTGAGTTGAGAGTTCAAGCAAGTTTGTTAGAATGGCTGCTTTGCAAGTACAAATTTTGCTATTCTGTTTGAGCTCTAACTATTATTCGTATCTTGTGAATAATTTTGAGATTTAAGTTTTTGTGTTTATTGAGATCTTAATATATAAATACAATTAAGATTTTATTTTATATATGTATAGGTAAAAAAAAAAAAGAGAATTATTCATTTGCACATGCATAAGCAAATATATATATATATATATATATATATATATATATATATATATGTATGTATGTAAAATTTCAATAACAAAACGATAACATACATTTAATATTGGACAATTACTAGGTGAAAAATCGACATTGAAGATAATGTTCAATGTCGGTTTTCAACGACATTGAAATCTTGGTCATCTACAATGTTGGTTTAAAACCGAACATTGAAGCTTTTATAACACGATCTTCAATATTGGTTTTTCAACCGACATTGAACCCCTATAATGTCAGTTTTATATCGACATTAAAGTCCAATTTTTTAGCAGTGATTCTTAATGAATCATGCCAGAATATTCCAATAGAGCTTAGAATGTGAATATTCACAAAAATTTAGAAGTTTAATAATAAAGATGATGAAAAGCCACATGAAAATATTAAACCACTTTTTTTAAAAAAAAAAAAAAAATCCAGCAACGCGATAAAGAATAAAACAAGAAAAATGAGAAGATGAAGAGTCACAAGTGGGAAATAGATGAATTGATTTAAAGAAAGAAAGATGATATGAAAAAGAAAGTAAGAAAAAGATAATAATCTATTTTGAGCCAAAACTCTGATACCAAATGATAAAAGGAACAACCTCAATCGCATTTTAGAACTCCCCTGAGTCAAAGTAGAAATAGATGAATTGATTTAAAGAAAAAAAGATGACATGAAAAAGAAAGTAAGAAAAGATATAATCTATTTAGAGCCAAAACTCTGATACCAAATGATAAAAGGAACAACTCAATCGCATTTTAGAACTCCCCTGAGTCACAAGTAGAAATAGATGAATTGATTTAAAGAAAAAAAGATGACATGAAAAAGAAAGTAAGAAAAGGATATAATCTATTTAGAGCCAAAACTCTGATACCAAATGATAAAAGGAACAACCTCAATCGCATTTTAGAACTCCCCTGAGTCACAAGTGGAAATAGATGAATTGATTTAAAGAAAGAAAGATGACATGAAAAAGAAAGTAAGAAAAGATATAATCTGTTTAGAGCCAAAACTCTGATACCAAATGATAAAAGGAACAACCTCAATCGCGTTTTAAAACTCCCCTTGTTCCAAGTAAACCCCCACAACAGCAATAAGAATAACCCTTATTAACTAATTGGTAAGCAACTCCAAGAAAGTTGAACAAACTTGGCTTGGAAGATTGATCGATGAACAAGAAGGAAGGAGAACTTGTTCTTAATTTCAAGATTGCGAACTCTCCACAATCTAATTGATCAAATTAGACTGAAAGTTCTAAAAACAGACATTCTAAACACAAGAATACAAAAAAAGCATAAAGCTTAAGAGAGTAAACTCTAAGAAAGTTTCATTTAAATTCAAAGTCTTGTTTTTAAGATGTGGAGCTTACAACCCTATTTAAATTACTTGAAAAGACACTATGAAAGAATACAACCTTTCATCTAATTGATTAGATTCACAACAACTCTTCAATTTGATATATGGACCTTCAATAAATGTAAAAACATTGAAATCAGTTAATACATCTAGTATTAAATATGTGGATGAATCTAGATTTCCATATTCACAAGTCTCTTGGATGACCTTAAATGCTCCAAATGTTGCATCTCTTCAACTCTATTTAGAAACTTAGCATAGATGTCAAAATTTAATGCTCCAATTCTAACCATTGTCAATGATTTTCTTATCATTTTATGATATATCCTATGAATTATGTTAAAAATTGGACTATAATCTATTGTTCATTAGAGAGATCAATGGTATTTAAGTAGTTAGATATAACTACAGGGGCAAAACAGTAATTTGGCCTAACTGTACTTCTAAGCAATTTGTGAAGGGTCATCATACTGTTGATTGGTTATATCTAATGGACACAGAAATATATCTGTAGTGTGAAAAGTGCAGTTGTCGTTTTTTAGTGGGGTGCCTGACAGTTAATGGATGGTGAATAATGTAATTAAAGAGTTTAATTAATTATTCATGTACCATTGGAGCTTCAAACTTCAGGTCCATGAGGTTCCCTTGGTAACTCAATAGGATTTAGTTGAGAATCAATTTTTGGATTAATTTGAATTATTCAAATTAATAGAGAAATTTAATTATATATGATATAATTAAGTTGTTTCAATTATATGTGATATAATTGCCATAATATATTTGATACATTATAGCTTAATGGGAAGAAATAAGTATTTGAATGAGATTCAAATATAGTTTTTATGAATTGGATTCATAGTTGTTAAATTTAATATAAATATGATTTATATTAAAGCCATATAATAGAGAAAAGAAACTATAGTTTATATTGTATGTGATACAATATTAAAACTATAAGTTATATGTTATATTTGATATAACATATAATTTAATATATATATTATATGATAAGTTAGTTATCATATTTATATTTATATTATTATTATTTTAATAATAAGGAATGGAGTTACAACTCCTTTCCCCATCTTTCTCTCCATCCATATTGTGTGATGGTTATTTTATGGCAAGGAGAATAAAAAGAAAAATGTTTTTTTTTCTTTTTTTAGAGTTTTTGGTTGGACGATTGAGAAAGATACATAAGTGTTTTGTGTGTTTCGTCTTGGGTTTTTTTAGAGTTCTCAATCTTCCTCCTCTACTTTAAGTTTTACCTCTTAACTAAAATAGTCAAAGCCCACCACTCTTGGGTTTTCACCCTGAGAATACCAAGATAATTTTTGTGGTAGTGTCCGATTTTGTTTTAGATTAACCTTGAAGAAGGTTTTCAAGGAATTTGTGATCCGTTCGAGGGAAAACGTGAAGAAAAGGTCTTTAAAGCTGAGGTTTCTTGAAACCCATTCTAAAGCATGTTGAAATTTAGAATTAAATGCATATCTTGTTTATTGTTTACTGTAAACTTTGTATTAAATGAAAATGGAATTTGGTCGATCTGCTTCCGCTCAAGGTTCTCTCTCTATAAGAGTTCCTTCAATTGGTACCAGAGCCAGGTTGTAGGTTTCTGATTCCAAATTGCTTTCTTTTATTGAATCGTTTTACAGTATTGGTGGATTTTATAATCTGCATCTTGTTTCTTGCGATGAATGGTTGTGGATATAATTGTTGATGGATGTTTCAGAATAGAACGCTCTGTTTAAGCCTTTCTTTTATTTACAAATTTGGTTTAAAAAGGCCCATGTGTTTTTGGACATTAATGTTACAATCAACTCTGTAATTTGTAAGTTTAAGTCGCTCGTGCTATTTCCTGGAGGCTTCAGAGAAAGGTTGCAGAGTGTTTTTTCGACGGAGAAGACGAAACAGAGGTTCTAGATTGTGTAGCTATAGCTAAACGATCGTATAGCTCTTGCTATGCGATCAGGTAGTTTTTGCTACACGATCGTGTAGCATTTGCTAAATGTTTGCATAACTAATGCTACGCGATCGTATAGAATTTGCTACACGATCGTGTGGCATTTGTTATAAGATCGCATAGTTGCTTGTTGAACAATCGCAAGATCTTTAGATGCTCATCGCATGGATGCTTGCTACACGATCACATAGTTTTTCATGCTCGTCGCATAGTTGTTTGCTACGCGATCGTGCAGTCTTTCTTTCAAGATCGCATAAATGTTCATCGTATAGTTCATTTGCTACAAGATCAGTTGCAAGGTGGTTCATTGAAGGACGGTTCGATTCGAGCGGTTCAAGGCCTAGTTCACCTTTTTCGAACCAGTTGATTCAAATTTTGTAATAGGTATCCTTTTATTTTATTTTTTTTTTCTTTTTAGAGGTCCTATCCCAGTCCATCAACTATTAGAGTAAATATACATGCGATGTATATTTTATATTATATGGCATAATGTATATCATATAGTTTTAAAATCCACCATAGGTTATGCATTTATGTTCATGCATCATTTTATATAATAAGTGTTATAATATATGAATATGCATGATTTAAATTACACAAAGCATGCTCATGCATCATATAGCATAAATGTTATAATATATATATGCATGCATTATAACATATCCATGCATCATTTATATTATAAATGTTATAATATATAGTTGTATGGATGTATGGAATGTATGCTATAGTATGATTCATTACTTAGTTATATAATTGTTATATATTAGTAATGAATGAATATTGCATGAAGCATGACATTACCTTAGGTTAATTTATAAATGTTATAATTAACTAAATTATGTCTAACATGTAGTGATTGGTTTTTAATTGTTTCATTTATTTATAATTGTTATAATTAAATGAAATTAGAATTAAAATCAATGATAAAGAGTTGCATGCAAATCTATAATCATTTTTTAAAATTGTTTTAAAATATGATTAAGATAGACCTAAGATCACATTTCTAATGAGATTAGAAATCTAAGTTTAATATTTTAATCGGTTTAATAGGATTAAATTGATTCTTAATAAAAGATTAAATATGTAACAAATGTATCTATAAAGGACCTTTTGTCTAAGGGGGGTTCTGGCTAGATTGGAGTACTTAAGTTGATGAAAACGTCGCACCCCTACATGGGAAAGGTGAATTAGATAGATTTGTTACATGCATGCAAGTTTGATGAAAGTCCATTAAAGAGTTTAATGAGACTTCAATCAAAATTGTTTAATCATCAAAGACAAGAGTTGTTTTTTAGCAAATTAAACAAACAATTAGATAAAATCAGTAGCCGGATTTTTCCTAAGTTAATTAACCCTAGGTAGAACACTCAGTGGGAGGAAAATGAGGTATATGATACTTCATTTTGCCTCTACACATTTCTCCCTAAAAGTTCACATCGTGAAATCTACTCTCGGCCTTGAGGTACCATGGGTATCCCCCTATAGGTGGCATTTGGGTAGGTCAATATCAAGGTGAATGGAGAGAATGTTTATAGTAAGTGGGAGCGGGACGAGTGAAAACACATCCCTCGGCACCATGGGTGTCCCCCTAAAGGATGGTTGTATTGCATGACGCTTTATTTGGTTTCCAGAAATGGATAATGTTGCTTAGTTTCATGTCCCAATTGGTTTTTCCCTACGGTTGGCTCATTGGGGCGGAACACTGATGCGCAGGAAATTAGGAGGTCAATTTTACTCGACAACCAAAATCCCATGGACGCGGTATGCGATGCATGTTCCTAAGATATGCGTTGATAGTCATGCGTCGATGGTCATGTATTGGACTGATAATGCATTAACGAATGTATGTGATGACCATGCGTCCTGCCACAAGTTTCCTTGTGCTCACGTCAATTATAACACAAACGCAAGTTTCTCGGGTAATCCGAGGTCGAACGCAGGGACTTGTAGCTATATGTTTGCGGTGATGTGTATGCGGCGGTTTAAATAAAAGAATGGAAGGGATGTTGCTAAGTTAATCCTACTTCTACTCCTATCTAATAGACAACGCAATGAGAATATGCATGGAAGGTAGAGATACGACAAACCTTGACTTGAAATAAATGTATGGAAAAATAGATAAAATGTGGAGATGTTCTCATTACAACCCTTAAGAGTGACTACAAGGGCAACCCTAGTCAATGGAAGCCAATACGATCATGCTATACTCATGCACAACAAATCATTTTCCAATGGAAATGTTGTGCTCCTAAGTCTAGGACGCATGTGTTGAATGCAAAAGTGTCCATAGAGCTTATTCCTAAGTCACTACTCTTTTCCTATGCAATGATGCAAAATGCACAAAACGCTGCGGTGACCGCACTCAATCATATCCTATCTCTAGGATGCATGCGATGGTTTAATAGCAAACAGTGCTTATTCCTAAGCTCCTATCTCTTGTATTATGTGTTCTAATTTGACTCTCTCAAGCCTAGATTCTGACATGACCTTCCCAAGCCTAGATCCTATCCTTAGACTACTCTCTCGAGTATCCCTAATGGACGAATGAAGCATACATACTACAAGATAATTGCATGAACTTGGTTGACGCAAGATTGTTACTATCCCTAGTGAACAACACATACATTGCTTAATGTGTCCAACCACTTACCCTCCCGGGCAGTTGATTGTTGCCGAATTTACTCATAGACAAGCAATGCGTTAGCCTATATACAGGTATTGCAGCAGCTTCACACTAAGCAAATAAGATTACCCACATACTCGCGCAATGCACACATCTCAGTGGGTTGCTACATACTTCATATTCCTAATCCATATGACTAAGTATGCAATACACAAGCACTCCCACTAAGTGTTGCAATGAAAGTAAAGATGCTGAGCAAAGAAGATGGAGATGGAGTTGAAGGAAACAGAGAAGTGCATTGAAAACAAGTTCTATTAATTCCTTAGTCACAAAATTTCATACAATACAATATAGGAAAAGAAAGAAAAAAGAAATGACCGGCTGGAAGCAAAGCTTTACTCCCAGCGGATGTGCGTCAAGGCTGTCGGTGGTGCCATGGATGGGCGGAGGATCTGACTCTCTCGAGATCTAGCTCCAGCTGAAGGCTTTGGTTGTCACTTAGAATGGATGAAGGAGGTGAAGAACTCTCAGCCATCTTCTCACGCGTTTGTCTGGATCGCAAGGATCCGCCCTGGGCGAACCTCAGGCGAAAACCTTGGATAACTTGAATTTCTGCTCATCGGCTTCTATTTATAGAGCTTGAGTTGCCAACAGTATTAATTGGACTACTCTGAGTCTGACGTTCAGCGCGCTAGTATTTCTGAACCTCTGCCACCAACAGCGTGGTAGGTGAAATGTCAACATCAACTTTTGGATTTGCTCGAGGTAGATGTGTTGATGCGTTTATTCCACCTACCTTTCGTTGATCCTTTAGTTTCTGTTGTCGCGTAGCCGCAATCATTTAATGAGCGCATTCGCTTAATACCGCAACTCTACACGATGACCGCAATCGCTTGACCAGCGTAACTCCCATGCGATGGACGCATACGGCTGATTACCGCAACATCTATGCATTGATTGACACGTTTGCCTTTGCGATGGAGTGTTTCTCCGCATGCGGTCGTCTATGCGGTGGTTCGGTTTCCACATTTGCGTCCATTTCCTGTATTGGCTACAAAAATAGAATATTGAACGCATAATTAATGCAAAGTAACGGGTTAGCTGAGATTCATCATACTGATCGATGAAAGCTCACTTTCTTGTGAATTCCTATCATGATTGCCGCATATTCTGCCTGACAATCTTCATAATTCTAAGTAAAGGGCCTAAGATGACATGTATTTCTGCATGTCATCAAACACTAGAACCTAAATTAAGGATGTTAATAAATTCTGGATCGAACAATGGTGACTATTAGTTACAGTGACAAGGAGTTGTTTCTGCCTAATGGTTGAAAATGTCTCATTTTAGTGAAAGGGCACTTGATCACCCTACGATGACTTTTGTCCTGCCTCATGATAACTTGTAGAAATACAAGTTATTTATACTGTTTTATTTAGATATTGCGGCCAAAAGGAAGAAAAGTTGCGTCAATTGTATAGAAATTAGCTAAGAAATGCGAGAATTATAAATTGTCTTCAATACACCCATTGACACCATTGCGATGGTAGAAAGGAATATTTCAAGTCTGTTTTGGAGGAAATCAAGTCACCACATGTGTTCATGGCTCAAGATAAGCTGAACAACGTATCTACGTTGCATTGCGCCCATCATTCAGAAATGAATAGACGATGAACGCAATGACGGCATATGCGACAATCGATCAAGAGCTAAGCGATCAACGCAATCTCAACCGCATGCGATAATAAAAAACGACACCGCATGCGGGCAAACGATCGAAGAAATGAAGTGCAACGCAATTGCGGAGGATTCTGACGCGTGTACAGCTGAACGTTGTGCATTTCTGACGGGATTAATTGCGTAATAGAAGGAATATTTACTCCACCATTTCAGGAGCTGCCATAACAATAAAGTGGGGATCACAAGTCAGAGAGTCAAAGCTTAGGCTATAAATAGCTCTGGCCATTCCACTGAAAAAATATATGCTTGAATACAGAGAAAAGTGTATATACTGATATGAGGGAGAGACTGGTTGAGCGACTAATCAGAGTAGATCCAGGAAGAATTAAGAGACAAGGTCGAGAGGTGAGTCTCCGGGCAAAGAATCCTGCCGATCCCCTCCGTTGAAACTCTGTACGAAGGTCACTTCTACCAGTGGAGCAAACTTGAGAGGGAAGCTCTTCTCTTCATCCATTCCACACGCCGGCAAGCAAAACCACCATCTAGATCTGTGTCAAGATGTTGACACTCTTCTGTATTTGTTTCTATCTCTTTTCATCACTTGTACTCATCTTCTTAGTCTATCATTCACACCATGTATCAGATGCTTAATTCTATAATTAAATGTTATGATCATTTCTATCTCTATCTCTTTGCTTATTTCCGTTCATCCATATTTCACTTTCTCCACAATGTTTTCTTAATCCCTTGGATAATTAGCAATAATTGAGCAAGTAAATTAATTGGGTTAAGGAAATAATTATGTTTAGCTAAGACATGCTAGACGACATCTTCACCTGTGAGAGAGAAGTGAAGATGTCATTTCGCCTATCGAGAGAGGGTTGGAAGAATGCGTTAACTAAAGCAAGAAGTACTTCTAGAGATGGAAGCAACCTTGCATTCACCACGTTCATCCCTGTTTCACCATAGAGATATGGGAACGCGGCCGATCACCGAGAGGTGTATGCCAAGGGAAAATAGAACCTTAGTTACATCTTTAACGCAATTAGCAAACTTGCGACGTTTGTACTAATTCCTTCGATTCATCCATAAAGACTTGCCATTTCATACCACGATCATTTGTATAAACTTCACAGTCAGTCTCGAACTCAGCATCATGTATATCATGTATCTTGTATCTTGCATCACGTTAGTTTAGGTTTATTTTCATCGCAATTTATTTTATTAATGCAACTTTAGTTTATTTGCACAATTTTACTTTACCGCAATTTATTTTCCTGTACAAACACACAAACTTTATTAATTGTAAAAATTGGTCGCATATATCACAAATGTAACACATTAACAACAACAATCCCTGTGTTCGACCTCAGATTACTCTGAGAAACTTGCGTTGGAATTATACTTGGTTTTAGCGCAAGGAAACTTGTGACAACGCATTACTCCATAGCATACTACAAGCATATAGTTAACAACGCATATATCTAGAAGTAGTATCGCATAAAGTGTGCATGAGCAACAACTAACATTAAATTTTGCGTTACAAGTTTATGGCAACATGAGCTTGTAGCACATCATCAAGCATCCACACTCCATCTACATCCTTACAAGTCATCAAGTTTATGACTTGTAAACTTGTATTGCATCTATCTATGAGTAGTGTGAATAATTGTACTTAGTATAAGATACATTTTAAGTCATCACCTTACTAAAACATCATTGCAAAATAGATGTCACTTAGGGTACACTAGACTATTTTGCTAACAACTGATTGGTTTTCTTAAAGTGGTTTAATACAAGTAGACTAAAATAGTTTGTTCTTTTTCAACAATTTCATTATAATGGCTACCGCTATTTTAAGTTTACTAGTCGCCGATAAGTTAACAGGAGAAAATTATGCTAGTTGGAAAAACACAATCAATATTATTCTGATCATCGATGATCTTCGCTTTGTCCTGATGGAGGAATGTCCTGCCCTTCCACCTGCCAATGCTCCTCGAAATGCTTGGGAAGCATATGAGCGTTGGACAAGGAAAAATGAAAAAGCCTGAGTGTATATCTTGATGAGACTTAATGAAGTCTTGGCCAAGAAGCATGAGCCGATGCTCACAACATGTGAGATCATGGAGTCCCTAAGGGGAATGTTCAGACAACCGTCTGCACAACTTAGTCATGACGCTCTCAAGAACATCTTCAATGCTCGTATGTAAGAGGGGATATCTGTTCAAGAACATGTTCTCAACATGATGATCCACTTTAACGTGGCGGAGATGAACGAGTCAAGCATTGATAAAACCAACCAAGTTAGCATAATACTAGAATCTTTACCTAAAAATTTCCTACATTTTCATAGCAATGAAATTTTGAACAAGATTGACTACAACCTGACTACCCTGCTCAACGAGCTACAAACCTTCCAATTGAAAAGCAAGGAGAAGAAGGGTAAAACAAATGTGCTTCATCTTCTAAAATTTTCCACAAAGGTTCGACCTCTGGAACGAAGTTTATACCTTCTTCCTCTGGCACCAAAAAGTAGAAGAAGAGGAAGGATGGAAAAGAGAAGGCTGCTAACTTAGTAGTTGCTGCAAATAGGGGGTAGACAACCCATCAAGGCTGACAAAGGAAAATGTTTCCACTATAACCAAGATGAGCACTGGAAGAGGAATTGCCCCAGATATTTGGCAGAAAAGAAAAAGGTCAAACAAGGTAAATATGATTTGTTTATATTAGAAACCTGTTTAGTGAAAAATGATGATTTTGCCTAGATTATTGACTTTGGGCCATTAACCATGTTTGTTCTTCATTTTAGGGAATTAGTTCCTGGTGGCAACTAGATGCTGGTGAGATATTGGGCACGTCGTCTCAACTGTGGCAGTGGGAGGTCTCTGGTTGACTTTACAGAACAAATTTCTTATTTTAAAAGATGTATTTGTAATTCCTGAATTAAAAAGGAACTTAGTTTCTGCAAAGTGCTTGTTAGAACAATATTATAATATCAACTTTTCTTTCAATAAAGTGTTTATTGCTAAGAATGATGTTGATATTTGATCTGCAAAACTAGAAAATAATTTGTATGTGCTAAGACTGTTAGCAACAAATGGCCTCCATAACACAAAGATGTTTAAAATTACAGTAACTCAACATAAAAGACTTTAAATTTCTCCTAAGGAAAATGCCCAACTTTGGCACCTAAGACTAGGACACATCAATCTCAATAAGATTGAGAGGTTGGTGAAGAATGGACTTCTAAGTGAGTTAGAAGAAAATTCATTACTTGTGTATGAATCATGCCTTGAAGGTAAGATGACTAAGAGACCTTTTGCTGGAAAAGGTCAGAAGACCAAAGAACTTCTAGAGCTAATACATTCAGACCTCTTTGGTCTGATGAATGTAAAAGCTAGGGGAGGTTATGAATACTTCATCACTTTTACTGATGATTATTCAAGATATGGGTACGTTTATTTAATGCAACATAAGTCTGAATCTTTTGAAAAGTTTAAAGAGTATAAGGCTGAAGTTGAAAATGAAAGAAATCAGTCACGAGGATTTCCATGAGCAGCGGAAGGATCTTTCTAAATTTCAATCATATATGAACATACACAATTACAATTACAAACGGAAACAATAGGCTATGCGCAAAACAGAAATTACAGCATGCTTTACTACACGATCAAGGGAAGGAATTAACATACCTTTGAAGACTCATCTTCAATATCCCTCGATCATGAATGCTCGATCACAGCAACACAACAACACACGAATGCTTGTACACGACGACTGCTACACAACACGATCACAACAAAGTCAAACACCCCGAACACCACGAACGACCTCCATGTTAAAGTCGATATGCATCCTCCTGTCCATTGCAACTTATTATAATTATGAGATCTGGCAAATGGATGTCAAGACGACCTTTCTGAATAGAAATCTTGAGGAGACCATTTACATGGTGCAACTCGAAGGATTCATAGCCCAAGGTCAAGAGAAAAAGGTTTACAAACGGGATTGGTCCATTTATGGACTAAAACAGGCATCTCGATCTTGGAACATACGGTTTGATACTGTGATCAAGTCGTATGGCTTTGACCAAAATATTGATGAACCTTGTGTTTACAAGAAGATCATCAACGCTTCAGTAGTCTTCTTAGTATTGTACGTAGACGATATCCTACTCATTAGGAATGATGTAGGTCTACTGACTGCAGTTAGGAACTCGCTAGCGACCCAATTCCAAATGAAAGATTTAGGGGAGGCTTAGTTTGTTCTAGTTATACAGATCTTTCGGGATCGTAAGAACAAAGTGCTAGCACGGTCTCAGGCATCATACATTGACAAGATGTTGCTCAAGTACTCAATGCTCCAAGAGGGGCCTATTGTCGTTTAGGCATGAAGTCACTTTGTCTAAGGACATGTGTCCTAAGATGCCTCAAGAGGTTGAGGAGTTGAGATGGGTCTTATATGCATCTACCATTGGCAGTTTGATGTACGCGATTCTCTGTACTCGTCCAGACATCTGCTACGCTGTGGGCATAGTTGATAACTTGTAGAAATACAATTTATTTATGCCACCTTATCTAGATATTGTTGCTAAAAGTTAGTAATTATGAGCCAATTGTAAGAAAATTAGCCTATATGACAATAATTATAAATGTTTGTGATTACACCCATTAACGCGAAAAAGATGGAAGACAAGCCAAACTTTACTCTGTTTTGCAGGAGACCAAATCACCGCTTGCGCTCAAGGCTCATGAGAAACTAATCAACATATCTATGTCACAATTGCGCCCGTCGATCAACCATAAAGAGACGATTACCAAAGTGACGACGCAAGGCGACAGTCGATCCAGAGCTATGCTTCGAACGCATGCGGTAATGAAAACAAACACTGCATGCGGACCTACGATCGAAAGATGAAATTGAGCAACACGAGAGCGGAGGATTGCGACACGTGTACAACTAACGATTGTGCAGAATTGATGGTCTGATTCCATAACAGAAGGAATAATATCCCTCCATCTGCGGAATTACCATAACCATCAAGTGGGGACCATAAGGCCAGAGTCAAGGATCTACTCCTATAAATACCCCATTGATTTCAAAGAAAAGTATGTTACTGGATACGGGGCTAAGTGCTGTAAGATTTTAGAGAGAAAAGGCTGAGCTGAGTGCTGAAGAGAAGAAATCCGAGAAGAGAACGAGATAAGGCTGAAAGGTGAATCTCAGATCCGACCTACCATACACCCGATCGAAGCTCTATGCAGAGATCCCTGCTACCGGTAGAGCAAGCCTGAGAGGGAAGCTCTTTTTGCCATCGAAACCATCCGATCTGACAAGCAGATCTCCATCGATTCTGTGCCAAGACGTTGGCACTTGTTTGTATTTGTTCTATCTCTCTTTCATTATATTTCATATTTTCTTTACCTCTTTATTCACAAATCATGTATCAAACGCTTAGTAGAAATATTAAATGTTTTGATAGATTCCATCTACCATTTTCTATTTATTTCCATTCACCCGTTAGTCACTTTCTTCATGATGTTTTCTTAATCTCCGGATGAGCAATATGAATCATCAAGAACTTAATCTATATTAAAGTTATAAAATACGTTTAGCTAAAGCATGCTAGACGACATCTTCACCTGTGAGAGTAGAAGTGAAGATGTCATTCTGATCTATCGAGAGAGAGTCAGAAGAGTGTGTTAGTTAAAGCGAGTAGTACTTCCAGACATGGAAGCAACCTTGCGTTCATTACGTTAGACTCTGTTTCACCACAGACATATGGGGAACATGGCCGATCACTGAGAGGTGTACGCCAAGAGAAGGGCGGAACAGTATTTTTTTTACCTTCAATCCAATTAAGAACTTGCGTTGTTTATAATACTTATCTTTCTCTTTCTATTCTGTTCATAAGACTTGTCGCCATATCCCACATCTTTGCACAATCTTCACAGCCAGCCTTAATCCTAGCATCTTGTACATGAAGTCTGTATCTTGTAACATCTAGCTTAGGTTTATTGTATTTTTATGTTTTATCGCATCTTTACTGCTTTCCTTTATTTTACCGCAATTTACATACATGTACAAACCCTTTTATAAAGAATTGAAAACCTGGTCGCATATACCATGAACATACTGCAATAACCGAAACCCAGTTCCCCGTGTTCGACCTCGGATCATATTGAGAAACTTGCGGTGGAATTACACTTGGCTCCATCGTAAGGAAACTTGTGACAACGCAGAGCATACTACATGAATACTCCTAATTGATGCATAAATAGAAGTAGTATCGCATCATTTTGAGCATTTAATATCATACATACCTCTTGAGTCAACAATAATCAGTAGGTATTAGTCTAACCCAGGCCATTTTAATGTTGCTGACCTGTTTACGAAGGCTCTCATGGCTACAGTGTTTGAGAGTCACCTATGGAGCATGGGTCTATAGGATCGCCCGCAGTTGGACTAGGGCAACTGGGAGATTTTCTTGTACTGGGCTTTTATGCCCTAGTTCATTGTTTTGTACTAGTTTATTGTACACCTTACTTCCCTTTAGGACAAGTGGGAGATTGTTGGGGTTGATGCCCTAAAGTCTCGTGTCCTGTAGTTTGTAAACATTTGTATGAACACCTGTGTTGTATAATATATGATATTTTACTTCACATCTTGTATTTTGCTCAGTTGCATGTTTTATTTGCTTTACCACAAACCAATAAACATAAAATCCCTGGTTATCTGTATGTAACTCAAGCATGTATATGGTGACATACAAGTGGATCATGTCTTGAGTGATAACCAAAATGGTTTGTAGTATATGGATATAGGAGGGAAACCTTATCCTAGTAACGCTACGGATGCAGCCCACTTTGTGGAATAATCACAAGTGTTGTGACTTGTCACAGATGGTCTGATCCTGATCATTCATGTTGAGGACATACGAGTGGGGGCGTCCTATAAAAAGAGTTTGTATAAGACCTGACCACGAAGTGTTAATGTCTTGTTATATCACACCGTTCATGATAGAGACTTCACTTCACTAGGATGACCATAGGTAACATGACCTCAATCCTGAGTGAGTTGGGAACTCCTGCCATTGAGGGCGATCGTTTGATTTGTATGGGTATGAGTGGCCAGGACACCGATTCAAACCTACCATTTTGGGGATTCGTCTAATTTGGAAGCTGGGAACTCAGTTACACAAGATGGAATTCACTCCTTCCCTGAGACAAGGGTAAGTAGATAGATAGCCCCCTTTAAGGGCTGATTCCAGGACTTGAACGATGTGGCACCATACACCTTCTTTTAGCCCGAGAGGTGTTCACACATAGTTAGACTATGTTGTATTGTTCATTAGAGGAATCAGTGGTACATAAGAAGTGAGATGTAACTACAGGTGCAAAACGGTAATTTGGCCCAACTGTACTTACGAGCACCTGTGAAGGGTCATCGTACTCATGATTGGTTATATCCGATGGACACAGAAATGTATCTGTGGTAAAAAGAGTTCAGCTATTGGTCTTTAGTGGAATGCTTGACAGTTAACGGATGGTCGATTTCGTGGCCAAAGAGTTTAGTCAACTATTTACGGACCGTTGAAGCTTCGAGCCACAGGTCCATTAAGTCCCTTGGGTAGCTTGGATAAAGTCGAGAATCAGTGTTTGGTTAATTTAAAATGTTTAAATTGACAAGAGGAAGTTTGATTATATATGATATAATTGGACTGGTTAATTATATATGATGTAATTGGCTAAATGTATAGATACATTATTTTGGAGGAAATTAGATATAAATATGATTTATATCAAGTAGAGGAGAAATTACTATAGTAGATATGTGATATCAAACTATAGGATAAAAATATAATATGATTATATTTTTTTATTAATTTAATTGATTAATTATATGATAATTAACCTAAAATATTTCTCGGACGTGCGGTAGTGGGAACAACGTCGATTATTGTAACCGATGAATTAAAATGAAATTTGTTTCATTTTTGAATGTTTCAAAAGTTCGGGAAAAAGATCAAAGAAGCACGTTGGTGTAAAAACGTAATTGATCGCTTAAAGTCGAGAGCCTATATGATAGTTGCTCAGCGCCTAAACGATCGCCTACTTAAAGCCTAAACGATCGCACACTAAGTCCTAAACGATCTGTTAGCTTTCCTAAACTATCGTATAGTGTGTTGTGTTTGCTAAACGATCGCCTTCTGTTTTCTAAATGATCGTTCAGTAAAATCTACACAATCGCGTAGTTTCTTCTAAGCGATAAGAATCTTGCTATACGATGGCTTTATATTCCCTCCCACTTGCTTATCACCTACACAATCAGTTCTTCCTCTTACCTCTACCAAACTCACCACAGACCACGCTTTGGGTTCTCACTCCGAGAATACCTGGGGCTCTTTTCTGGTGGTGTTGTTGTTTGAGGAAAAATGAGGGTGAACGCAATATTGTTGTGTCATGTATATCAAGCTATGCGTTTATGCCCATGCATCGGAGGTCATGCGTTGGAATGAAAAGTATGCGTTAATCTAGTATGCAATGACCATGCATTCCTATCACAAGTTTTCTTGCCTTCTCGCCAAGTATAACGAAAACGCAAGTTTCTCGGGTAATCCGAGGTAGAACACAGGGACTTGTCACTCAATAATACTTGTGAAGCAATGCGTTTGAGGCGATGAATAAAAGTAAAAAGAAGAAGTTTAATGGATTACACACTACTCCTACTTCTAACTAAACAGATTGAGCAATGGAAGACTTGCAATGAGAATTGGTAGATACATAACAACTGTTAACGCATAGTATTGTTTATTATCTTAAATCGCTCGAGTAATCCCAGCTTGTTACCTCTAGGAATAATGCATACTTTGCTTTAGCGCATTTCATCTCTTACCTTCTCAGGCAATTAGATGCAGCTAATTAAATTATAGACAAGCATTGCAACAACCCATCGACAAGCATTGCTATAGCCTTTCACCAAGCAAAGAGGATTAACTCACTATACTCGCACAACGCACACCTCTCGGTGGGTTGCTATATGCGTCCTATCTCTAGGTTACACGATTGAGTATGCGATCGTCTTTGATAAATAAACGATGAAGGTAAATGATGATAAAGATAAAGACGATGAAGAAGATGGTATTGAAGGAATCAAGATATGCATTGATTACAAAATGTCTTAATATCTTAACCTAAAATGTAATACAATACAGAGATTATAGCAGAAATGAAAGACTCTGCATTAAGGCTACTGGTTGTGCCATGGATGAATGGTGGAGATGTCTCTCTCGAGCTCTATTTCCGGCGAAAGCTCCAGTCATCACTCGGAATGGGTTGTGGAGGTGAAGAATCCTCACCGAAAATCTCGTTCATGCTCTCATCTGTGATCGTAAACCTCTGCCTTAAGGCAGAAGTTCAGATGTCTTGAAATGAAAGTTTAAAGGGCTATTTATAGAGTTTAAACACCGACAGTAATCATGATTGCGTTATGTCTCACTGCTGCCTTTGTCACGGTATGGGAATTGTCACATCATCTTATCTTTTTGATACTCCCAAAATATGCGTTCGAGCTTGATTCGACCAAAGTATCAATGCATTCTACCCATCTTGCGATGAAAATCATTAAAAAACATCTTTCAAAGTAAGAAATATTAAATTCATTCAATGAATTAATTTCCTTTATGGTATTAGAGCCAACGGCTCCTAAGTTCCTTTTCTCATGGCTTTAGGCGAAGGTCCATTGTCTTCCTTCCAACAAATTGTTGCTCCAGTGAGCTCTCCATCTACATCTATGGTTACGATGGTGGAAATGTCCACCTGTTCTCTTCCAGTTGAGTCAACCACCATTACTACTCCAGTTCACAGGCCATAATTATCAGACGTTCAACCTTATCTGTTTCGGCCTCCTTCCTACAGGGCTTATCTAAATAGTTTACCCCCCCCCCCCCCAAACGCAGACATATTATCCTCCAGGATATTAGACTTTTATACCTCGCCCTAATTTTCTAAATATCCCACATCTATCCTAGCAGTATCAACTTACTTTCAACCCAATCCCTACCCTACCCTGCCTCAGCCTTTAACTGTCAAACTTACTGACAATAACTTCCTTCTTTGGAAGAATAAACTGTTGAATGCAATTCTTGCTAATGGTTTTGAAGGAATTATCTATGGTACGGTGACTACTCTGAGGGAACTCTTATACAAGAGTGCCTATGAGTGGAAATGGATCTTTCCAATTCATTGTGACAAAATTTAACAATATACATTCTAACATACAGATATGCATTGAAAACACTAATTACTGATATGCTTTAAAAGATAAAATACAAGAGACTGAGTGACTTACCAGTTGAAAATTTTCTTCACAAATCTCGGTCTCACCATGAACGAACTCCTCTCGCTCTTTCTCGTCCAACAAGCAATCGTCCAGTAACACCACGGTCGTCTACACGAACAACAGTACACGAACAAAAGGCAATGGGGACGACAGCACCACTTGAAGTCCTTAGTATTCTCAGAGTGAGAATCCAAATGGTGAACTTTGATGGAATTGGTAGAGGGGAAAAGGAAAGGTTATCGTGTACTACGAACAAGCAAGTGGGAGAAAGGGAAGACTACCATAGAGGGGAGAAGGAAAGGCTATCGTGTACTACGAACAAGCAAGTGGGAGAAAGGGAAGACTATCGTATAATCGGGTGCTTAATCGTTTAGGTCGGCATACACGATCGTCTAACAAAGGTAAGCGATCGTTTAAGAAATTGCAGACGATCGTTTAGTAAATGCGGGTGTGCGATCGTTTAGTAGGCGGGCACTATCGTATAGGCTCTCAACAGTAAGCAAAGATTTTCACACCGTGAGCGATAATAACGTATCTTATGCAAAATGAAAACTATTTTCATTTTATTCTTCAGTTACTAGAACTGAATTGAACTTCCCACTATCGCACGAATTCGGAGAAAAATTCGGCCAATTATCTCATAACCGTCTAATTAATAAAATAATGAATATAATCATATTAGATTCTTAACCTATAGTTTGATATCATATATCAACTATAGTGTTTTCTTCTCTACTTGATATAAATCATATATATATTCAATTTCCTCCAAGATAATGTATCTCATACATTTAGTCAATCATATCATATATAATTAACTAGTCTAATTATATCATATATAATCGAACTCCCTCTTGTCAATTTTAACATTTCAAACTAACCCAAAAAATGATTCTCAACTTGTATCCAAGTTACCAAGAGGACTTTATAGACTTATGGATCGAAACTCCAACGGTACGTGAATGGTTAACTAAACTCTTTAGCCACGAGATCCACCATTCGTTAACTGCCAGATATTCCATTAAAGACCGATAGGTGAACTCTTCTTACTACAAATATATTTCTGTGTCCATCAAATATAACCAATCATGAGTACGATAACCCTTCACAGATGCTCGTAAGTACAATTGGATCAATTTATCATTTTTCCCCTGTAGTTACATCTCACTCCTTAAGTACCATTAATCCCTCTAATGAACAATACAACATAGTCCAACTATGTGTGAAAACCTCTCGGGCCATGAGAAGGTATGTGGCGCCACATCATTCAAGTCCTGAGATCAGCCCTTAAGGGAGCAATCTATCTACTTAACCCTGCTTCGGGGAAGAAGTGAATTTCATCTTGTGTAGCTGAGTTCCCAACTCCCAAATCAGAAGAATCCCCAAAGTGGTAGGTTTAAGTTGGCTATCAGGCTACTCGCACCCATGCAAATCAAAGGACCACCGTCAAAGGCAGAAGTTCCCAACTCACTCAGGATTGAGGTCATGTTACCTATGGTCATCTTAGTGAAGTGAAGTCTTTATCATGAACGACGTTATATAACGAGACGTTAACACTTCGTAGTCAGGTCTTATACCAACTCTTTGTATAGGATGCCTCCGCTCGTATGTTCCCACATGAATGATCAGGATCAGGTCATCTATAGCAAGTCACAACACTTGTAACTATTCTACAAAGCGGGCTGCATCCATAGCGTTACCAGGATAAGTTTCTCTCCTATATCCATATACTACAGACCATTTTGGTTATCACTTAAGACATAATCCACTTGTATGTCTCCACATACATGTTTAAGTTATATAATGACAACCAGGGATTTTAATTTATTGGTTTGTGGTAAAGCAAATAAAACATTCAATGTTTAAAGACAAGTAGTGAAGAAAATATCATATATTATACATCACAAGCGTTTGTTCAAAACTGTGTTTACAAACTACAGGACACGAGAGTTTAGGGCATCATCCCAACAGAACCTTTCTCTTCCGTCTCCACGCCTGATTCATCTCCCTTCTCTGAGTATCAACATCCTGATGAGGGGTGGTTTATGGACTCCGGTGCTACACATCACTTAACTTTGGATTCTTCCTCCTTATGCAACCGTCTTCCTTATCATGGTGGTGAGCAGGTTATGGTGGGAAATGGTAAGCAAATTTTGATCTCTAATATTGGTACTGTTTCTTTCGTCATTCCCTTAAACCTATTTTGCTTCAACATGTTCTTCATGCCCCTGATATTTCTAAACGACTTATTAGTATTTCTCGTCTTTGTAAAGATAACCAAGCTTATGTTGAATTTTATGCCTCTTATTTTCTTGTTAAGGATCTCAAATCCAAGAAGATACTTCTTCAGGGTAAACTTGATGATGTCTTGTATCGTCTCTTTTTCAATCCATATTCTTCTTCACCCACATCCAAATCTTCCACTGCTGCCTCTCTATCATCCTCTTCAGCTCCATCTAGTTGGCATCTTAGGTTGGGACATCCTAGTTCTCCGATTTTGGAGCAAATTTTGGTTTCTTGTAATGTCTTTCCCTCTAATGTTTGTGAGTTTTGTAATGATTGTCAAGTTGTTAAGAGTCGTCGTCTTCCATTTCCTTTGTCTCAAACCAAAACTCGTGCACCCTTTGAATTTGTACATTTGGATGTATATGGTCCTTCCCTAAAAATTTCAATAAATGGAGCTCGTTATTTTCTTTTATTCATTGATGACTTTACTCGATTTTCTTGGCTTTATTTTCTTCGATCAAAAGATGAGACTCTTCCCTGCTTTTTATATTATAAGAAACTTGTAGAAAATCAATTCAATTACACCATTAAAAGTATTCAAACAGATTGAGGTGGTGAGTTACGCACCATATACTCCTTTCTTGCTTCTCATGACATTGTTCATCGTATATCTTGTCCTTATACTCCTCAACAAAATGGGAGAGTGAAACGTAAAATTGTCATGTTGTTGAAATGAGGCTAGCATTGCTTGCTCACTCGAAATGACCTCTTTCTTTTTGGGGTTTTTCTTTTTAAACTTCCATTTATCTCATCAATCGCTTTCCTTCTTCTCTTCTTGGTAATAAATTCCCTTATCAAATGCTTTATTTCAAGCCTCTTAATTATTCTTTACTTCATGCTTTTGGCTGTTCACGTTTTCCTTTTCTTCGCCCATATAATTCTCACAAGTTGCTATTTCATTCCACTAAATTTATTTTTATTGGTTGTAGTTTTAATCATAAAGGTTATCTTTATTTAGATCCATTATCTGGATGTTTATACGTTTCACGAAATGTTGTGTTTAATGGACAAGTTTTTCCCTGTACCAAAATCTCCCTATATCATTCCTTTCCCTCTTCCACCACGTTTGATATGAATCCATCTTTGCCTTCCTTTTCTTCCTTACACTCTTATGAATCTCTTGGGTCTTCTTCCGTTTCAGTTTCCTCTCCCTTGTTGCTCCCTGGTTTTACACCAAGTCCCTTGCCCTCACCACTACTTGCCCACCATGAAACTCTTACTCTCATTTCATTCGATTCAATTTTCTCTCCTATTTCCCAGTCCCCTCCACCTCATTTCCTTGTATCTGATCCCACTCTAGCTTCTCTTCCACATCCACTTTCAACTTCTTCATCACATTCCTCTTCCTCTCATCCTCCATCTTCCACTATCCTTTCCTTTTCTCCAGACCACCTTCTACCCTCCCAAAGTGTATCCACCCTTCCACCACCTATATCCTCACAGCCTATCCCTCCTATATCCTCTTCTAATGTTTATCCCATGGTGATAAGTTCAAAAGCTAGTATTTTCGAATTAAAAGCCTGGCATGTCCATTCCTCTTTTCCTTCTACCCTTCCCAATGAGCCATCTTCTTTTAGATCTGCCGTTAAATGTGTTGAATGGAGAGAAGTAATGCAACATGAGTATAATGCTTTGATGAATAATGGTACTTGGATGCTTGTTCCTAATTCTTCGGATTTCAAGTTTAATCAGCTGTAAATGGGTATACAAGTTAATGTTAAAACCTAATGGTGATATAGAAAGGTATAAAGCTAGGCTTGTAGCTCATGGTTATGATCAAGCTTATGTTATTGACTATTTTGAAACGTTTAGTCCTGTTGTGAAACCAGCTACAATTCGTCTTGTATTAAGTCTTGTTGTTTAATTTAATTGGCATATTCATCAACTGCATGTACACAATGCTTTCTTAAATGGTGACCTTCATGAGGATGTTTATATGGTTCAACCTTCGAGCTTTATTGATCAAGATAAGCCTACACATATATGTAAGTTACAAAAGGCCTTGTATGGTTTGAAGCAAAGCCCTCTTTAGTGGTTTATGAAACTAAGCACTTGTTTATTGAGCTAGAATCTGCATCAAAATCTGATTAATCTCTTTTCATCGTTCGGCAACAAGCCGTTTTAGTCATAATTTTGGTTTGTTGGTGATATACTCGTGGTTGGTAATAATTTGAAGCTCATCGATCATTTTATATCTTCTCTTAGTTGCTCTCAAGGATCTTGGGAGATGTCTCATATTTTTTGGTATTGAGGTAACAAGAAGTGTTGATTCTATTTTTTTTTCCCATCTCAAGCAAAGTATTTTCAAGATCTACTTGGCAAGGTTGAGATGACTATGGTAAAGCCCCTAAATACTCCTATGGTTGCTAGTTCCTCATTATTCTTGAATGGTAGTCCATTATTTCATTAATCATCTTTGTATAGAAGCATAATTGGTGCTTTTCAATATTGTACCTTGATAAGGCATGATTTGTGTTTCTCTGTTAATAAAGTTTGTCAATTTCTGCATGCTCCCACGGTTAACCATTGGCGCATTTTACGTTACTTACAGGCTTCTAGCTCTCTTGGTTTAGCATTTACTAAGTCTCGGAATTTGTAATTAACATGCTATACAGATGCTGATTGGGTGAATTGTCCCAATGACAAAAGGAGTACCAGTGGTTATTGCCTTTTCCTTGGTTCTAATTTGATTTTATGGTCTTCTACTAAGCAGAAATTTGTTTCTTGATCAAATGCAGAGTCCGAGTACAGAGGTATGTCTAACGCCACTGTAGAAATTATTTGGTTTCAGTTACTACTGTCTAAGTTAGAAAACTTCTCTATCTCTGTTCCCTTACTACTATGTGATAATATAGGTGCAACTTATTTGGCGGCAAATCCGGTGTTCCACCATCATTCGAAGCATATAGAAAATGATCATCATTTTATACGTGAGTGTGTGGCGCATCATCAACTTCTTGTTCGTTTTGTCCCTTCAAAAGACCAATTAGCTGATATTATGACCAAGCCTCTTCCTACCACCCGGTTTTATTGTCTCAGGAACAAGCTCTCTATTCAGCATTGCCTAGTTTTATTTGTGGGGGATGAAAGAATATATCCGTGGTTATTTTTCCTTTTGGTTATAAGGGTAATAATATCGTGTAGTTTGTTAAAATTTCTGTTATTTCTCATCCTCTCTCATTGCTACACGTAGCGTGTATTTTCCTATTTAATTTTGGTCCTTGGCCTTCTCTTTCACAGTGAGAAATATTGAATTCATTCAATGAATTAATTTCCTTAGTAGCAAATAGAATCAAATTTTTAAGATAGTAATTGACGTCTTTATTCAATGAACTAGATTCAAATTGATATTTAAAGGCACTATAAATTTGGTTTACCTTCTTATGAACCTAAAACAACATTCCTTAAAAAAGAAAAATCAAACATTTAACTTTGAAGTTAATAATAAAAGTTTTATGTCAATTGAACTATGTTCATATTAGCAATCAATCGATTCTATTGTATCACATTTTGTTTCAACAACAATATTAAAATAATGAGACAAAAAAAAAAAAAAGGGAAAATGGGTAATAATTAGAATCTCCAAATTAATAATAAACATAGCTTGCATGATTTCATTTTTTGGTTTTGCATAGTTTTTGAAATTGAAATGAAATGGGAAAAAGGGGCAATTTAATTTGACCATAAGGACCACATAGTAGACAAGAATATGGGGACACTGTAAAAAGGCAAACTTTATAGTCTTACAAATAGACCCTCTGCAACATTTGTATGTATTTTGGAAGTATGTTTTTTGTGTTGGAAAAAACCATCCATTTTTACTGTTTATTCAACACTTTTTGTCCCCACCATGCCCTGCCCTCTTCTTCTTTCTTCTTCCTTTTTAACCCTTTTAGTTTTAACTTTGGATAAAGCAACACAAACAACCCATTTTTATCTATGGTATTTTCAGTTTATTTATGTAATAAATACTATGTATAATATTGAACTAGTATATCATTCAACCATTTCTATTCCTCCATCTTTGACCAAATTCTATACTTTCACATGTAATATAGTTTAATTTCTCCACAAAAAAAAAAAATGCTGGAGGTTGCTTTATTGTGTTTTTCTGAAATTTGTATTTATCCAACGACCTACTCATCATTCCAATTTATTAATTAAATTTATATGAAAAGTGCAACCGAAATCGCATATTGATTAGATAAGAGAAAAATTTTATGATATATAAATAAAGGCATTGTTTTAGATAAAAATTACTATAAAAAATATAGTCGTGAGGACTTATATTTAAAGTGGATAATAATATATCATCAAAGGTATTTATGTATCATATGTATACTTTTTGGTTTAGTTTTACGTTCCATTGTTTAACTCCAAAATGAATAAAATCACATTTTTCCAATTTTGTTGATATCTAAATGGAATCGAATATGGTGATGTTCGATTAGTTAAGTTCAACTTTAAATCAAAATTTATGTTGGATTTGATTCAATTCAAATTCTGCTTTAGTTCAGTTTGATTGTGTAGTACTCCTACATATATTTCCTTTTTAATTACAAACGTGGTCCTTAACCATCTATTTATTAAATTTATTATGTCGTTCTCCCGATAACTTTCAAAAATATGAATTAAATGACAAGTATAATCTTATTTTTTTTAAAAAAAAATAAATATATATCACAAATGTGGTAGAATGAAAAATTAATTTAAGCATATAATATCAAAGCATTTTAAATTTTAGTGACTCATACAAATTGAGAGAAACAACAAGAGATAGTAGGCTTCATGTGGTGTCAATAGTTAATTTCAACTCATTATTGGACCACATAGAATGAACCCAACCACATAGGGGGTAAAATATTTTTGACAAGAATTTTAATTCTTGTGAGTATGGAATTCCTATTAATTTCTAACATCTCATTATGCACTAATAATTCAAATGCACTCACATGTACATTTAAAAATCAACAGTGTGTAACACTGACAATGGCAATGGCTACCCCCAAATTGTAGTACATAGTCCACAAGGGGCCACAAACAAGGCTGATATGATACATATACATATATGTATGCATGCACATCGATGTTTGAATAAATAGTATAAATAACTTTTTTTTACGTGTTGTATCCTTTCACATTTATGAACGTATAAGTTGTTTTTGCCCATCGTCTAATGATTGAAATTCTATAATTATATTTTGAAATCATGATACAGTGATTAACCGTACAAAATTTATGATAATTTCTTCTTTAATACAATAAATGAGATATTGAAGATTTGAAATTACAAACACGAGAGAAAAGGAGTACATATCAATTACTATTTATCTTTATAATTACTCATTTATGTACTTGAGCATTAGGAGTATAATCATCTTTATCAAAACAATGCAATTTTGTTGTTTAATTAAACAAAATCTCTTGAAGTTTGGGGCGAACTTTTAAAATCACTTGTTTTATTCGTGAAGTTTGAAATTTAATTTTTTTTTAAAAAAAGTCTATTGAGATATTTTCATTGCAATAAGATGAAATCTTGTTGGGACAGTTAATATGTAAAAATTTAAAGGAATACGAGATATCATTTAACACCCTTCACATAAATTATAGTGATAGTCGATGCATAAAAATTGATTTGAAAATTTATTTTAGCAACATATTTAGAAATGAAAGAAATGGTGAAAACGTTCTTAGTTAACTTTGAATATAATTATAAACGTATACCTAATGCTCAAGTAAATAAATTAATAGGAAATTTTTTGAACAAAATTCAAAACTTAAAAGATAAAAATGAAAAATTTTAAAAGAGTAAAAACATAACTGAAATCTAGTTAAAGTTTTATGAGTTCTATTTTTATATAATTTAACCTAAATTTTAATGAGATTGTGTTTTTGTTTCTGTAACTAATATATTTAGAAGTTGGGATAAATATCAATTTATAACCCTAAATTTTGGTGTTGTATAAATTTAAATTCTAAACTAATAATTATATCAATTTAAATCATGAATTTTGAAAATTGTATCCATTTAAACTCAAAACTAATAATTGTATCAATTTAAATCATAAATTTTTTTAAACGTATCAATTTCAATCCTAAATTTTTATAATGTATCAATTTAAATTCTCTATTATGTTTTATTTAGATGCACTTATGAATGTTTAGAATTTAAATTGATATATTTATGAAAGTTTATAGTTTAAATTTATAAATTCATAAAAATTCATATTTTAAATTGATATAATCATTAATTTAGAATTTAAATGAATATAAATCTTAAAATTTAAGATTTAAATCGATGTATTCTCAAAATTTAAGATTTAAATCAATAAAGGATATAAATTGAGATTTGCACAAGTATGTTAATATTCTGTTGTGCGGGTTCAGACTGCAAAGCGATCAGAATCGACCTGTTAACGGCTGTCCCATTTTTGTTCTCTGCCATTCGGATGTTGATTTCTCACCTTCCTTCTATTTTATCATATAATTTAATTTATTAGACCATTTTTGAGGGGTCCACCACACAAAAATAAACAAACTTATATATGTATGTATTTTAATCACAATATGTAATTATTCTTTTAAATTGAATTTTTTGGCACGTGTTAGTTTAGGAAAAATGGGGGAATAAAGAGAATTTAAGTAAAATTACTAGTATTGTTTCGTAAATGGGTATATATGTATAATTTTCTTAGTTTGATGGTTATCAAAATTTCAATTTAGGTAAAAGAAAATGTATCGAAGTTATTTTCAAATAAGTTGAAAGTATTTTGGAACTTTTTTTTTTTAGTAATTCAAAGTCAAATTTCAAGATATGAAATTATGTTTACAAAATGTAATTTAAAAAAACTATTGAAATGATCATATGAAAATCAATTTTAATAAATGACTTATTATAAATATTTTTAAATAAATTATATGTCTTTAATATCAAATCTAACGAACTCTTTCTTTATTTCTTTCTTTTTTAATTGTTTCAATGATTGAGATGACTTATATTCTTCGCTTCTATATTTCCAATGGATTGATTTTGATGTCCAACTTAATTCCTTGAAATATA
>NC_052352.1:23553260-23721349 GCF_009727055.1 Benincasa hispida | reverse complement strand
ATATATTTTGTTTAAATCCCTATGGCTCTAGAAGATGATGAAATTGGTCATGTTATGGATTTGTATTAAAGTATTCTTGTTTTTTTTTTACAAAATGTCTGTTGGAATTTTGCAAATAAGAAATTAAAATGAACAAAATTAGTACATGAACTAAAATAAATAAAATTATCAAAGTACAGAGATAAACATCAACATTGTAATAGAAATACAAGTGCAAAAATGATTAAAAATTGAAATTACGAGGTAGTGCTTTTTAATAAAGTGGTTAATGATATATCTTTTATAATAACCAATGTCTAACCCATGAAGAGAATGCATTGAACATTTTTTTTGAGATGGCACATGATACATATCTTCTATAGTTAAATATTCATATAACATATTTCCTACTATATAATTAATCTTCATGCGTAAAAGAAAATCTTATCACTATTCACAATAATCTTGATTAAAAAATCTTGATCTATTGGTTCTACCTCACTATATATTTAAAAGTATTAAAAATAAAAATTCAAAGACATAATTTGAAATGTCAAATCTTGTAGAAATCATTGATATATAAAAAATTCTCATAACATCAATAATGATTCGAAGGGTATTTTTTACCCATGGTGACATATCGACAATATATACCTCATTTTACTAATTGTTGTTAACATTTTATATATTTATATTAATGATGTAGCTTGTAACATACATAATTGTTGTAGTTAAGGATTCGGTCTTTGTTTACGTGCAATTTTTTGCTTTTTCCCTCGTTTTTTTCCTTTTCTTCGTATGTCTTTGTTGAATCTAAATTACATATGTCGATATCCATACTTATTATTAAAAAGTCATATATCTCATATTCTTCCAATATCAAAATCATATCCAAAACTCTAACCCATTAAATAAATAAATAAAAGACATTATTTAATGACGGGGCAACCATTGTCCGGTGTCTTCACCGGTTTTGGATTTAAGTCTAAGGTATTAGGTAGGGATGTTTGTTGCCATATTTTGGTGTAAAACTAAAAAGATGTTTTGTACTTTGAATTGCAATATCAATTTTATCACTCATTAAGAAATTTAAAAACTAAAGTTTAAATGGGCATCTTTTAAGATTAAATTATAAAAAATATTTATGAACAATGAGATTGATTGTAATTGTATTCTTAAATTCGAAAAGTTTCCTTTCTTAATCTTTAAAGTTCGATTATTTTTAACCTTTTTAAATAATTTTTTTATATTAAATTCATTGACGAAAAAGTTTTTGTTTGCTTATGTGTTGCCTAAGTGAACAAATTTATTAAACTCAATTTTTCTTTAAAATAGTATTAGACACATAGTTAGAGTCTAATTAAACATAAAAAGTTTTATAGCACTATGAAAGTATTTAATCTTATATACACAATTATTTCTATTTATAAATAAAATTTTAATTTAGATGTTGAGGTGGCTAGCAAATATTATTGTTAGTATTAGTACAAAATAAAACTTGAAATGTAAAATGAAGTTAAAAGGTACTATGTTGACCGTTAATGAGAGAAGTATTCATACTTTTTAGTATCAAAACATTTTCTATTAGACCTTTAACATTTTTTAAAATAAATCAAAATCAAATAAGTACATTTCAAAATACGAAAAGAAAATTTATGAAAATTATGATAATATAGGTACTGTCTACTTTAATTAATTATCACATATATATACCTTTTAATGATGACGTGAGATCTAACAACGTTAAATAATCCTGTGTTAAAAGACAAAATCTCGTATAGTAATACAACAACAAAAATTTAAATTCAATTATCCTTGAGAAAAAAGAAAAAACATAGTTGTTGTTTATTCAGAAGGTGTTTGGAGTTTCTTTTTATGAAAAATGAATATGTTTGGAGTTGGAAATGGGAATAGTGGGAAAATATGGGGTGAAAACATAAAATAAAAAAACATTGAGAGTGGGAAAAGGGAGGTTACATTGTGTCGGGTGATGATGGTTTCTGTCGCTTTTCATTTCCCACAAAGAAAAAAAGCAGTCGGCGCCGCCGTGAGCTGCCTTGCTTGCCGCTCCAAAAATTTTCCCCTTCTCCATAATTCATATCATTATGTTTTATCATTGAAAATGATTGTACCCACGTTTCCCATTCCTTACTCACTACACCCACCTTCTCCAATTCATTTTTTTTTAATTTGTTTTTTTTTCCAATTATAAAAACTACTTTGCAATTACACTATTAAAATTTTAATGGTAAACATTGGCCCCTGAATTTCTAAAAATACTAAAATTGAACTCTCGAACTTATAATATTTTTAGAAATTGAACCCTTAAACTTACATAATTACTATAACCGATACAATTATGTAAATTTCGGGGTCTAATTTAACATTATATAAGTTCGATGACTCAATTTTTAAAATTGAAAATTTAAGAGTATAATTACAACTACCATAATTTATGGGTGGTTTTTGCAATTTATTTTTTGGTTAAAGTATTTTGAAGTTTGTTCAATTTTAATCCATATATTTTTAATTTATTTTTTTAAATAATTTATTATTATTTAGTCAACGTCGATAAAATTAACTTCGATGGACTATATTAAGATTTATATAGGAGCTAAAGTTGGATATTTGAAACTATATAGATTTAAATCAGACAAACATCAGACTACGGTGATTTAAATAGTATTTTTAATCTTTTAAAAAAATAATGAAGTATGAATATATATATATATATATATATATATATTTTAGAACGCACTTGTCATTTACACACTATTAATAAGTGTTAATTGAAATCGTGAAAGTCTAGTTTTATTTTGAGGAAATTTTGGCTAAGCGTGATCTCCCAATCTTTTTTCTTTTTTAATTTTTTTTATCTTTCCTTGTTTTTAAAAAAGTTCTCTCTCAAACCATCTTCCATTGAAGATTTTAAATTCTTGTCTACATATTACCAAATTTTATGGTAATTGATTCGACATTGTTAATTTCGAATATAGTAAAAAGATATTTAAATTATTTTAACTAAATTAGATATTTTTAATATTAATATTTTTTTTTTCAAAAATATGCCTAAAGAATTGAGAATGATATTAATAATTTCATCGATATATTCATGACGTTACTATAGAATTGAAACATCAAAATTTCAAATGTATTTCCAACTATAATTTCTCTCGACAACTGTATGATTAATTCAATATTTAATCATAACATAAATGGTCAAATTAAAAGAAAAAAAACAATATTTCATTTTTTGAGTGGTCGTAAGAAGGACAAGCACGTAAAATCACAACTAGTAAATCAAATTAAGATTAAAAAGTAAACTGCTCTGCTGGTCAAGAGTTCTCGCCTTTTACACCGTTATCTGTTAAATAAATAAATAAAAAAAATTATACGAAAATATATATTTAAAAATAAAAAGAGAAAAAGAAAAAAGAAAAAAGCACCGAAATAGTTTTTCCCTTCTTTACATAAATTCCTCTTTCAATTCACACTTTTCATTTCCAACTCTGCATGTTCCATTTCTTCTTCTCATCCATTTTCATGGCTTCCTCTCCTCTCTAACAATCCTATAACTAAATTCTTTATTCTATCCTTCATCGTCGAAAAGAAACGAAACGAATCAATCCAGATTCCAGAGATGCTTCCTTTTCAGAGTCCTTACGGATTTCAGAGCAGTTGGTTGAGTTATCGCACCGGCGATCAAGTTAAACGATCAATGTCCGTCACCGGATGCTCGATCGTCGACAATGCTGCAGATTTGTCTAAAGACGAGAAGAAATCTACGGAAGCAAGTCGTAGTCATAAGGAAGCCGAGAGGAGACGGCGACAGCGAATCAATTCGCATTTATCTACTCTTCGAACGCTCCTTCCTAATACTACTAAGGTAATCGATTAATTTGCAAAGTTGTTGTGTGCGTTTCGTAATGTTGATGTTTGATTAACGAAGCGTTGAAGTTTTTTTTGGATATTGCGGATGGAAGATTTGGATTGATTTTATGCTCTGTTTGTAGACGGATAAGGCGTCGCTACTGGCGGAGGTGGTGAACCATGTAAAAGAGTTGAGACGACGAGCGATGGAGGTTGCACGCCGGAGTACAGACCAATGCGGCGGCGGCGGAGGAGGCGACGGCGGGATGGTGTCGTGGCCGTTCCCTAGTGAAGAAGACGAAGCGACGCTATGTTACTGCGATAACGAAAACAAGGTAATGAGGGCGACGGTTTGTTGCGATGAGCGGTCCGGTTTGAACGGGGATTTGATGCAAGCGATCCGGTCGGTTCATGTGAGGGTGGTTCGGGCTGAGACCTGTCTCTTATACACATCTAGATGTGTATAAGAGACAGGGCTGAGACAATGACGTTAGGGGGGAGGACGAAGAACGTTGTGATGATGGAGTGGAGCGGCGGCGAGAGGGGGAGGGAGGAGGAGTTTGTGGGCCTGAGACGGGCCTTGAAGGCCGTAGTGGAAAATCAGGCCCAAAGTGTTTCGGGTAACAAGCGGGCTCGAGCTTGTTGTCCAATAGAGGAAACGTTTTTCATGTGCTGACGTGGCTTATCGAGTTTTTATTGGAATTGAGAGTTGGGAATCTATTTTTTTGCTTGACGAAAAATGGAAAATGAAACGGGCTCTATCCCGAGAAAGCGACCGACATGTCGGCTGTCAGCTCAAAAGACGAAATAAAAAAAAGTACGGTCATATTTTGGAATTTGTTCAGTTTTAATTTTTTTACACTTTTAATTATCTATTTTTAGTTTCTATATTTTAAATAAATTTTAAATTTAGATTTTCAAAGTTAATTTTTCAAAAATTGGTTAAATAATAATTATACTTTTTATCCTAAGATAGTGTCCAGGTCACATTCACAAAAACGTCAAAAATGAAAAAGATGGAGTTCATTGGAAGAAGAAAAAGAAAAAATGGAAACCTTCAGATGGACACGTGTCGATGAGGAGTGAAACGCTGAATAATGGGAACGGTTTGTCCACACATTAGAGAGTTGTAGACAGACGTCTCCTCTCCTTCCTTCAATCTTATCCTCATTAGTCCATATCTCGTCTCCAATCATTAATATTTTGTTTTCTTTTTCTCTTTCTTCATTTTTCTTTTTAAAAAATTTATATGTATTTTAATAGACAAAATGTCTATGAAGTTTCAAGGCCTTTTTTCTTGAAAAAAAAAAAAAATATTGATCTTTCCAAACTTTTTTAATAATACTGCAATATCTACTCTTTCTATTAATTATCTGACATGTCATCAGATGATTTATTAATTTATTTTATAGATTTCACTTGACCTTTTAAATGTTATTTATGTGACAAGTAAGGAATAAAAGTAGTATAGAAAATTTTTCATACTACTATAGGTCTAGATACTTTCTCGTATCAATTTACACCTCTCATCATATTTTGTTAGAAAAACTATATTGTGAAACTTATAATTATATCAATTGAATTCAAGTCAATTATTTTAGACCGTTTATTAAGATAACCTCGGAACCGTCCATGCACCGACTTTTATATGTGTGTAGACTTCTTTGTATGTCAGATTAAAAAAATGGGACGATTGAAATTAATGGATGCATAATTTTCAACGGAAATACTAAAGGTGAGTCAAAATTGAGTTGCTTGTGAAAGTTCAAGGTTTAAATTGTTTAATTGATAAAAGTATAAACTTCACAAAATGTTTATTCAAATGGAATGTAATGGGTGTTTGAATCGATATACTTATGAAGATTTAATGTTTAAATTGATACAATTATTAATTTAGTATTTGAATCGATACAAACCTCAAAGTTTAAGTAGATTGATAACTATTCTTTTCACTTTCACTTTCAATTTTGTGTTTGGTGTATCCCTAATATATTCAACATTTTTTAAAATTAATTGATTATTATATCTAAAATTAAAATTTTCTATGCTAAAATCCTTCATTTTTAATTTTTATATATAATAAATAAGTAGATTTTAAAAATGTAAAATAAGTCCAAATCCAAGATATATTAAACTAAGATTAAAAGTTAAAGGATCTATTGGATACTAAATTAAAACTTGCGTATTAAACACTACATTAAGAAAAACACTTTATTGAGTTGATTAAAATAACTAATTAATATTTGGTCCACAATTTTATAAGTCGGTGTTAAATAACTAACACCACCAATTTTAATAGTTTTTACGATAGAAGTTTGCACATTTAACAAGAAATTCTATCTTCTTCTCTTTCTCTCTTCCTACCTCAAATTTTTTTAACGACTCCACTTGCCAGTCACCACTAACGACCAACTCTAATAACATGCTCTGATGACCATTTCTAATGTCCAACATCGATAACAACCACTATCAATGACTATTGCTATCTCCTCCAGTGGCATGCTTGGCGACCACCTCTAACGGCCAAAACTCCAACAATCACTTTGAGCGTATAGTCTTTTTATAAAAGTAGTTAAATGCAAATGACGTTTTTAAGAACTTTTTTTTCTAGGCATTCTAAACACACATTAATTATCTTTCGTTATATATCTATTATCATCTTTTTATCTAGCCAGCCAATATGAGATTTTGATATCACATTATTCCCAACTCTAACATATACCTGCATAATAAACCCTTTGATGGTTTTCTTCTTCTTCTTCTTCTTCTTCTTTTTTTTTTTTTTTTTTTTCCCGCATATTACACTCATATATTCTACTAATATGAAAGCACATTGTAATTTTGTTATTGGTATGAAACAAAAATATCACGTCCACCTCAAATACAGTGATTACATGTAAAAAATTATAAAATATATATTAAGGTTTTAAGTTGACATCACAATTGAATATTAAAAATTTGAGAAAATATATAAGAATTGAAGAGTTAAACAAAAAGTTAAACAAATAAAAATAACCATCAAATAATCATATTTTTTTAGATTATGAAAACGGTGTCAAATACCCTTATCTTACCTAGACTTTGTACTTCAAGCACAAACTTCTTAGCTCCACATACATATTAACTCTAGACTTCAAAACTTAAGTCCATACCCCAAACAATCCTTAAGATTCTATTTGACACATAATTAAAAGGTGTTGGGGTTGATGCCCTAAATCTCGTGGTTTCATAGTTTGTAAATTATTTGAACAACGAATAATTTATTTAATAAAATAAAGTGTTATTTTATTTGGCATTTAGTCTGCATTAACCCAAAACCAATAAATTAAGATCTTAAGTTATTTAGTGCAGCTTAAACTTGTATGTGGTGACATACAAGTAGATTAGGTTTAAGTAATAACCTAAATGGTCAATAGTACATGGATAAGGCAGGATACGTTATCCTGGTAATGCTACAAATACGACACACCTTATAATCATTACAATTGTTGTAAAGTGTTACAAATGATTTGATCATGATCGTTCATCTGGATATATATGAGTGGAGGTATCATGTACACAGAGTTTATATCAAATCAAACTATGAAATTATTAGTCTCTCTTTATAAAACCATTACTTGAAGACACCTACATTTCACTAGGATTATCATGTGTGACTTAACCTTAATTCTGAGTGAGTTATGAACTCCTTCCTATGAGGGCGGTCCTTTGATCTATATGGGTGAGAGTGGCCAAATTCCCTGACTCAATATGCCTACCATTTTGGGGATTTGTCCGAGTGGAGAGCTAAGTGTTGGGGTTCATGCCTTAGATCTCGTAGGGTCCTGTAGTTTGTAATTGTATTGTACAAACATTTTATTTATTTAATAAAATATGAGATGTTTTATTTGACATTTAGAAGCATTAAACCCACAAATCAATAAACTAACATCCAAGGTTATCATATGTAGCTTAAATATGTATGTAGACATACGGGTGGATCATGTTTAAGTGATAACCTAAATGGTCTATAGTAAATGGATAAGGCTGGATACCTTATCCTAGTGACACTATGAATACGATCTGCTATGTAGATGTTACAATTGTTGTAAAGTGCTACAAATGATATGATTCTAATCATTCATGTGGAGACATGTGAGCGAGGGTATTCTATACAAAGGAGTTTGTATAAGACTAGACCACGAAATGACTAGTCTCATTATATAACGCCGTTCATAATTGAGACTTACATTTCATCAAGATGACCAAAGTTGACATGACCTGAATCTTGAGTGAGTTGTGAACTTCTGTTTATGATGGCAATCCTTTAATTTGTATGGGTGAGAGTGGCCAGATCGCCGACTCAATAAGTCTACCATTTTAAGGATTCGTCTAATTGTGGAGCTGGGAACACAGCTACACAAGACAAAATTCACTCATTCCCCAATGTCGGGAAAAGTAGATAAATTTCTCCCTTAAAGACTGATTCCGAGACTTGAACAATGTGACATCACACCCTCTCCTAGCACAAGAGGGGTTTGGTCATAGTTGGACTGTGACTTATTGTTCATTAGAGGGATCACTAGTACTTAAGGAGTTAAATGTAACTATTGGGGAAAAATGGTGATTTTAGCCTAACTGTACTTACGAGAAATTTTTTAAGGGTCATCATTGAGGAAATCACAAACGGGGATCTCCATGAGTAGCGGAAGTGAAAGTGGATCATTCCAAATTCCATTCAAATTGAACACAACCAATTATAGTCTAACCGAAAACTAACAGATTATGCATATACAGAAATTACAACATGCTATCAGAGATTCAAGGGATAGAGTATGCATACCTTTGAAGAACTATTCTTCACGTACCCCTTGATCGGTCTCCAATGTGGCCACAGCAACACTCGAACACAACGAATAGCATATGAACAGCCACAAATGTCCGAGTGCTCCTCGAACCCAATCAAGTCCAACTCGATTCATGAACTAAGTTAATATTGGGATTGGTATCCTAATTCTCCCGGAGTCACATTATTTTGTAAAGATACACATTTTTCAATGAATAAAATAAGTGTTATTTAATTCTGGCATTTACTCATATCCAATAAACAAAGCTCCTTGGTTATCTTATGTGAACTTAAGCATGTATATGTGATATACAAGTAGATCATGCCTTAAGTGATAACCTAAATAGGTCTGTAGTATAAGGATTAAAGTGAGATACCTGATCCTGGTGACAATACGGATACGGTTCGCTTTGTAGAAGTTGCAAGTGTTGTAAACTACTACAGATGGTAGACCCTGACCATTCATGTGGAGACGTGGAGCGGGGGTGTCCTATACAAAGAGTTTGTATAAGACCTGGACCACGAGATGACTAGACTCTGTATATAACGCCGTTGATACTAGAGACTTATATCTCACCTAAACGACCATAGGTGACACGACCTTAATTCTGAGTGTTTTGGGAACTGCTGCCTTTGAGGGCGATCCTTTGATTAGTATGGGTGAGAGTGGCCATATTGCCAACTCAACATGCTTACTTTTTTGGGAACTTGTCTGATCTGGGAGCTAGGAACTCAATCTATAAGAAGGAATTCACTCCTTTCCTGAAGCAGGGATAAGTAGAGAGATTGCTCCCTTAAGGGCTGATTTTGGGGCTTGAACATAGTGGTCACATCTTCTCTTTGGAAGAGAAGACTTAGTCATAGTAAGACTATGACTTATGTTCATTAAAGAGATCAGTGGTACTTAAGGAGACATATGTAACTATAAGGGCATAATGGTTATCGATGCAACTGTACTTACGAGCGATCTGTGAAGGGTTGTCGCACTGCTTATTGGTTAAGATGGACACATAATATATCTGTGGTAAAGAGAGTTCAACTGTCGATCTTTAGTGGAGTGCCTGACAGTTAACGGATAGTGGATCCCGTGACTAAAGAGTTTAGTCAGTTATTCACGTACCGTTGGAGCTTCGAACTACAGGTCCATGAGGTCCCCTTAGTAGCTCAATGGATTCAGTTGAGGATAAGTTCTTGGTGTTGATTTGAAATGTTCAAATTGACAAGAAGTATTTTTATTATATGTGGTATAATCGGTATGATGTATGAGATACATCTAGTGGAGGATTGATGTAAATGAGATTTACTAAGTACCATGGAGTAGAAAGAGAACTATGGTTTACATGTTTCATGAGATGAAATATTAACACTATAGGTTATAAATATAGTATGATAAGTTGGTTATCATTTATATTTATAATAATATTAATTATTGGATAGTTAATTCTTTTTCTTTAATAACCAATTGAGTGGGTGGTTAATGAATTCATGGTAACCGTGAGTTTAAAAGGAAAGTGGTTTTCCTATTTTGAAAAAAAGGTTTTACAAATGCTAAAAAGTTTTTTGAGTTTTCTCTTTCGATGCAAAGAAACTCACGGTAGTCGTCAAGTAAATATGGATTTATTAAACGATGGTTGGGCGAGCTAAACGATCGTGCAGTATTTACTAAACAATCATTTACCCTAAGTAAACGATCGTGTAGTGTCTGTAGGCGACAGACCGAGCTAAACAATGAGCTAAACGATCGCATAGCTTTTGCTAGACAATCGCTTAGCTTTATCTAAACGATTGGGCATCGACCTATACGATAGGTTTCCACCATCTCTCAATTGCCCAGTCGTGTACGCGATCAGTGTTTCCTTCTTCGTCTGCCTCATACCAAGTTCGAATAGAGCCCACCCTCTAGATTCTCAAACCGAGAATACCAAGGTATCTATGTTGGTAGTGTCAAACTCAACTCGACATTGTCGAGGTTTTCTGGAGGCCGTTCGTGTCGCTGAGGAGTTCGTGACCGAGGCGATCGTTGAGGACAAGCGCGAAGTGTTCGTTGCGGTGTTGCGGTTGTGTAGATCGAGCGTTCGAGGTTGCTGTTGTTCGAGCGTTCTTGCACAACGGAGTATGGAGATGCATCTGAAAATGTTCGTACAGTTTTCCCATTGAGCATTTGAAGTTTTTCATGCTGTAATTTCTATATGATTCGTATAACCACTTGTTTGAAGTCGACTGTAATTTGAATTGTTCATTCATGACTGTAATTTGAAATAATCTTTCTTCCGCTGCTCATGGAAATCTCATATTCGATTTCCTTCTGTTAGAACACCACCACAATGGTTATCTTGGTATTCTCGATGTGAGAATCCAGGAGTTGTGGGCTCTGTATGATCTTGGCTTAAGGAAGGCAGGAGGTATGTGATCGAGTAGACGATTGAGTAAATGGGAGATTTCCATTAGCAGGAGGTATGTGAGAACCATGACCAATTGAAGAAAATTAGAAACGAGATTTCCATGAACAACGGAACAAGACTATTCCAAATTACAATCATGAATGAACAAATATTTACAGTCGACTTCAAACATAAACGGTTATGAAAATCATACAGAGAAATTACAGCATGAATACATTCAAATGAATAGAGACCAAACTCTACGCACATATGAGAATGCATCTACACGCTCCGTTGCGCGACTCTGGTCGAAAACCAACAACCACGAGCGCTTGAACTACACTACCACAACATAGCACGAACACCGCACGAACACTTCACGCTCGTCCTAAACAATCTCCTCGGTCACGAACTCTTCCACAACACAAACGACCTCCAGAAAACCTTGACAGTGTCGAGTTGTGTCTGACACCACCAACAAGGCTACCTTGATATTCTCGGTGTGAGAATCCAGAGGGTGGACTTTGTTCGGACTTGGTATGAGGCAGACGAAGGAAGGAAACAACGATCGCATACACGACTAGGCAAGTGGGAGATGGCGGAGACCTATCGTATAGGTTGATGCCCAATCGTTTAGATAAAGCTATGCGATCGTTTAGCAAAAACTATACGATCGTTTAGTCTATCGTTTAGCTCGATCTATAGCCTACAAACATTACACGATCGTTTACCTTGGGCCAACGATCGTCTAACAAAACTATGCGATCGTTTAGTAAATACTGCACGATCGTTAGCTCGCACCTGCACGATCGTTTAGCTTGCTTAGCCGTCGTTTAGTAAATCTGAATTTACTTGACGACCAACGTGAGTTTCTTTTTGCGCGAGAGAAAACTCAAAAACTTTTTCAAATCTTTTTATAAAAAAAAAAAAAAAAAAAAAAAAAAAAAAAAAAAAAAATTCTTTTCAAATAGGAAACCACTTTCCTTTTAAACTCATAGTTACCATGATCCAATAACCACCCACTACTTTGGTTATTTAAAAGAAAAAGTATTAATTATCTAATAATTAATATTATTATAAACATAAATGATAACCAACTTATCATACTATATTTATAACCTATAGTTTGAATATTTCATCTCATGAAACATATAAACCATAGTTCTTTTTCTATTCCATAGTACTTAATGTAAATCTCATTTACATCAGTCCTCCACTAGATGTATCTCATACATCAAATCGATTACATCATATATAATCAAAATACCTATTGTCAATTTGAACATTTCAAATCAACACCAAGGACTGATCCTCAACAGAATCCAAGTTACCAGGGGGACCTCATGGACCTGTAGCTCCGAAGCTCCAACGGTACGTGAATAACTGACTAAACTCTTTAGTCACGTGATCCACCATCCGTTAACTTCCAGGCACTCTATTAAAGATCGATAGCTGAACTCTCCTTACCACAAATATATTATGTGTCCATCTTAACCAATGAGCAGTGCGACAACCCTTCACAGATCGCTAGTAAGTACAGCTGCGTTAATAACCGTTATGCCCCTGTAGTTACATCTATCTCCTTAAGTACCAATGATCCCTTTAATGAACATAAGTCATAGTCTTACTACGACTAAGTCTTCTCTTCCAAAGAGAATATGTGGCCACTATATTCAAGCCCTAGAATCAGCCCTTAAGGGACCAATCTCTCTACTTATCCTTACTTCAGGAAAGAAGTGAATTCTTTCTTGTGGATTGAGTTTCCAGCTCTCAGATCAGACAAGTCCCTAAAAAGGTAGGCATGTTGAGTTAGCAATCTGGCCACTCTCACCCATACTAATCAAAGGACCGCCCTCAAAGGCAGCAGTTCCCAAAACACTCAGGATTGAGGTCGTGTCACCTATGGTCGTTTAGTTGAAATGTAAGTCTCTAGTATCAACGATGTTATATACAGAGTCTAGTCATCTTGTGGTCCAGGTCTTATACAAACTCTTTGTATAGGACACCCCCGCTCCACGTCTCCACATGAATGGTCATAGTCTACCATCTATAGTAGTTTACAACACTTGCAAACTTCTACAAAGTGGGCCGTATCCGTAGTGTCACCAGGATCAGGTATCTCACCTTAATCCTTATACTACAGACCTATTTAGGTCATCACTTAAAGCATGATCCACTTGTATATCACATATACATGCTTAAATTCACATAAGATAGCCAAGGAGCTTTATTTATTGGATATGAGTAAATGCCAGAATTAAATAACACTTATTGAAGGAAATCGGAAACGAGATTTTCATGAGCAGCGGAACATGGCTATTCCAAATTACAATCATGAATGAACAAATATTTACAGTTGACTTCAAATATTAACGATTATGCAAATCATATAGAGAAATTATAGCATGAATACACTTAAATGAACAGAGACCAAACTCTCTGCACATATGAGAATGCGACTCCACGCTCCGTTGCGCGACTCTGATCGAACAACAGCAACCGCGAGCACACGAGCTACACGACAACAACATAACACGAACACTTCGCGCTTGTCCTCAACAATCACCTCGGTCACGAACTCTTCCGCAACACGAACGGCCTCCAGAAAAGCTAGACGGTGTCGAGTTGAATCTGACACCACCAACAAGGCTACCTTGGTATTTTCGGTGTGAGAATCTAGAGGGTGGGCTCTGTTCGGACTTGGTATGAGGCAAACGAACGAAGGAAACAACAATCGCGTATACGACTGGACAAGTGGGAGATGGTGGAGATCTATCGTATAGGTCGATGCCCAATCGTTTAGATAAAGCTTGCGATAGTCTAGCAAAGCTATGCAATCGTTTAGTCTATCATTTAGCTCGAACTGTCGCCTACAGACACAACACGATCGTTTACCTTGAGCCAGCATCGTCTAGCAAAACTATGCGATCGTTTTAGTAAATACTTGCACATCGTTAGCTCGCACCTGCACGATCGTTTAGCTTGCTCAGCCATCATTTAGTAAATCCGAATTTATTTGACGACCTACGTGAGTTTATTTTTGCACGAGAGAAAACTCAAAAAAAATTTCAATCTTTTGTAAAAAAAACTTCTTTTCAAAATAGGAAACCACTTTGCTTTTAAACTCACGGTTACCATGATCCAATAACCATCCATTACTTTGGTTATTTAAAAGAAAAAGTATTCATTTTCTAATAATTAATATTATTATAAACATAAATGATAACCAACTTATCATACTATATTTATAACCTATAGTTTGAATATTTCATCTCATGAAACATATAAACTATAGTTCTTTTTCTATTCCATGGTACTTAATGTAAATCTCATTTACATCAATCCTCCACTAGATGTATCTCATACATCAAACTGATTATATCATATATAATCAAAATACCTATTGTCAATTTGAACATTTCAAATCAACACCAAGAACTGATCCTCAACAGAATCCAAGCTAACAAGGGGACCTCATGGACTTGTAACTCCGAAGCTCCAATGGTACATAAATAACTGACTAAACTCTTTAGTCACGGTATCCACCATCCATTAACTGCCAGGCACTCCACTAAATACTGGCAGCTGAACTCTCTTTACTACAGATATATTATGTGTCTATCTTAACCAATGAGCAGTGCAATAACCCTTCACAGATCGCTCGTAAGTACAGTTGGGCCAATAACCGTTATGCCCCTGTAGTTACATCTGTCTCCTTAAGTACCACTAATCCCTCTCTATGAACATAAATCATAGTCCTATTATGACTGAGTCTTCTCTTCCAAAGAGAAGCTGTGGCCACTATGTTCAAGCCCCGGAATCAGCCCTTAAGGGAGCAATCTCTCTACTTATCCCTGCTTCGGGAAAAGAGTGAATTCCATCTTGTAGATTGAGTTCTAAGCTCCCAGATCATACAAGTCTCCAAAAAGGTAGGCATGTTGAGATGAAAATCTGGCCACTCTTACTCATACTAATCAAAGGACCGCCCTCAAAGGTAGGAGTTCCCAAAACACTTAAGATTGAGGTCGTATCACCTATGGTCATTTAGGTGAGATGTAAGTCTCTAGTATCAATGACGTTATATACAGAGTCTAGTCATCTCGTGGTCCAGGTCTTATACAAACTCTTTGTATAGGACACCCTCGCTGCATGTCTCCACATGAATTGTCAGGATCTACCATCTATAGTAGTTTACAACACTTGCAAACCTCTACAAAGCGAGTCGTATCCGTAGTGTCACTAAGATCAGGTATCCCACCTTAATCCTTATACTACAGACCGATTTAGGTTATCATTTAAGGCATGATCCCCTTGTATATCACATATACATGCTTAAGTTCACATAAGATAACCAAGGAGCTTTGTTTATTGGATATGAATAAATGTCAGAATTAAATAACACTTATTTTATTCATTGAACAATGTGTATCTTTACAAAACAATGAGACTCCGGGAGAATTAGGACACTAAACCCAACAATGAACACTGTCTATCGCATAGACGATGTACTCGATCGTTTAGATAATAGAAGCCTATCATATAGACTTTGCTACTCGATCGTGTTGCAATGATCAGCTGAGTAACTATCGTATACAACTTTAAGTGATCGTGTAGACCCTGTCAACACTATCGCCTAGTAAAACTCCTTTTACTTGATAGCTTTTTCCATGAGAATTATCCGAATGGATCAGCTACTAATTTTAAAAAACAATTTTTTCTTTTATCTCACGGTTACCATAAAAGTTCCAATAACCTCCCACTCAAATGGTTATTAGAGAAAAAGAAATTAATGATCATATAATCAATATATTAAAAATAAATATGATAACCAACTTATCATATTATATTTATAACATATAGTTTTAATATTTCATCATATGAAAAATATAAACCATAGTTCTTTTTCTATTTTATGGTACTTAATATAAATCATATTCATATTAATTCCTCCATTTAAATGTATCTAAAACATCACCATAATTATATCACATATAATTGAATTTCCTCTTGTTAATTTGAACACTTCAAACTAACCCAATATCTGATTCTCAACTTGAACTCATTGAGCTGCGGATGGGACCTCATGGACCTGTAGCTTGAAGCTCCAACGGTACGTGAATAATTGACTAAACTCTTTAGTCATGAGATCCACCATCCATTAACTGTCGGGCACTTCAGTAAAGACCGACAGCTGCACTCTTTTTACTACATATATATTTTTGTGTCCATATAACCAATCAACAATGCGGTAACCTTTCACAAATCGCTCGTAAGTACAGCTGGGCCAATTTATTGTTTTGCCCCTGTAGTTACATCTAACTCTTTAAATACCACTGATTCCTCTAATGAACAATAAGTCATAGTCCGATTATGACTGAGTCCTCTCTTCCAAAGAGAGGGTGTGGCCAGTATGTTCAAGATACGGAATCAGCCCTTAAGGAAACAATTTATCTACTTACCCCAGCTTCGTGAAAGAAGTGAATTTGGTCTTGTATAACTGAGTTCCCAGTTTTCCAATCAGACGAATTCCCAAAAAGGTAGGCTTGTTGAGTTGGCAATTTGGCCACTCTTACCCATACTAATCAAAGAACCGCCCTCATAAAGGAGTTCCCAAAACACTTAGGATTAAGGTCATGTCACCTATGGTCATTTTAGTGAAATATAAGTCTTAATTATCAACGGTGTTATATAAAGAGACGTATTATCTTGTGGTCCGGTCTTATACAAACTCTTTGTATAAGATACCCCCACTTTCATGTCTCCACATGAATGGTCAGGATCAGACCATTTGTAGCACTTTATAACACTTATAAATATCTACAAAGGCGGGCGTATCCGTAGTGTCACAAGGATAATGTATCCCTCCTTTATCCTTATACTACAGACCATTTAGGTTATTACTTAAGGCATGATCCACTTGTATGTCTCCCATACATACTTAAGTTTACATAAAATAACCACGGATCTTAGTTTATTGGATATGAGTAAATGCAAATAAAATAACACTTATTTTATTATTAACAACGTGTATACAAACTGTTTACAAACTACAAGACTCGGGAGAATTAGGATACCAATCCCAACAATTGCACTGTTGACTGGTTATATCTAGTGTACATAGAAATATATATGTAGTGTGAAAAGTGTAACTATCGGTCTTTAGTAGAGTGCCCAACAGTTAATGGATGTTGAATAATTTAATTAAAGAAAATTAATTAATTATTCAACTGCCATGGGAGCTTCAAGCTACAGGTCCACGAGGTCCCTTCTGTAGCTCAATAGGGAATTAATGAGAATCAATTTTGGATTATTTTGAATTGTTCAAATTAATTGAGGGAATTAATTATATGCAATATAATTAATTTAATTTAATTATATATGATATAATTATAACAATGTATTTGGTACATAATATAAAATTTATTTGAGAGGAAATAAATATTTGAATACGATTCAAATATTAATTTTATGATTTTTATTCATATAATTAAATTTAATATAAATAGGATTTATATTAAATACCATCAATGAGAGAATTAAAATTATAGGTTATATTGTATATGATACAATATTAAACCATAGGTTATATGTTATATATATATATATATAATTAAAATTAATTTAGATTCGTGAAGTTTTGTGTTCTTCAAATATAAGAGTTTTTTGTCACCCTAAATTTCCTTTTCTTATTCAATGGACATGCTGTAAATTTATAATCTATGCATATATTTTTTTCTATTTGTTTTGTGAAAATAATTTTTTGGACCAATCCCCGTTTCCGCACTAGACTTTCACTAGTTCCTTTAATTGGTATCAGAGCGGTAATTTTGGTCCCAATTTTTTCAAAGAATTAATTTTACAGATTCATGGTAGGTTTTGCATTCTGTGATGAATGTTTGGAATGTTAGTTTTCAATTTTTGGATAATTTTGGTATTGGATCTTGTTTTACAGCTTTTACTTTTACAAATTTGATTTTTAAGGGTTCTGTTTTTTGGGCAATATATGTTATAGAGTCTGTATTTGTTATGTATTAAGTCGTTCATGGTTGTTTCGGTGGGTTTATAGAGAAAACGAGGCCAAAATCAGAGGAGAACCGAAGGAGTTTGCACCTGTACAGTGGCTACTATACACTAGTGTGGCAACACTGTAAAAGGCGGATCAGGATAATTTTTTCGTAGCGTTGCAACACTCTGAGACGAAAAGAACAAATCGATTCACACGCAGTTCGATTCATGGCTCGGCTAGTTCGTGTCTGGTTAGCTTGGTTTGAGTAGTTTGTGGTCGGTTCAAGTGCTGGGCAGTCCAGTTTGTGTGGTTCAATACCCGGTTCACTTGTTTTGAACTGATTGACCATTATTGTTGTAATAGATAGTTTTTTTTAATTAATTTAATTAATATAAGTGTTATATTAATTTATTTGATTGTTTACGAGTCCAATCCTAGTCTAATAATTGTTCTAAATTATGCATTTGATGTATGATTTGTTTTTAATTTTATATATGTCATAATATATGCCATACATTAAAATTCCCACCATAGGTTATGGATTTTTTATATTATAACATTATGTTTGCATGCATGAATAACATAGTAATGTATCATTTATATTATAAGTATTATAATATATAATTGGATATATATATGGATGTATGTTATTAATTATTTCATTACTTTATTATATAAGTGTCAAATGTGGTTAGTAATGAAATAGAATTACATGAAGTATGACACAACTTTAGGTTCTTTTATAATTGTTATAATTTATCTAAGTATGCTTTCACATGCAATGATTGGTTTTAATTTATTTCATTTCTTTTATAACTGTTATAATTAAATGAAATTAGAAATTACCATCAATAATTCAGAATTGCATGCAAACCTTAGGTTTAAATCATTTTTTTTAAAAAAATTTAAAATAAAATTCACATAGACCTAAGAACACATATCTAATAAGATTAGAAATTAAGTTTAATCTCTTAATAAGTTTAATAGGATTAAATTGGTACTTTACTAAAAGATTAAATTTGTAGCAAATGTATCTATAAGGTGTTGGGGTTGACACCTCGTACAGTCCTATAGTTTGTAAACATTATCGAACAAGCTCATTATGTATTTATAAAATATTTGATATTCTATTGTCTATAAAATATATGATATTTTAGTTGTATTAACTACAAACCAATAAACTAACATCCAAGATTATCTTTATAAGTTAAACATGTATGTGGAGACATACAGGTGGATCATGTTTAAATGATAACCTAAATGGTCTGTAGTAGATGGATAAAACTGGGTACCTTATCCTGGTGACAATACGAGTATGACCCACTTTGTAGGTGTTACAATTGTTGTAAAGTGCTAAAAATGATATGATTCTAACAATTCATGTATTAGACATGCGAGCGACAATATTCTATACAAAGGAGTTTGTATAAGACCGCACGAAATGTTTAGTCCCATTATATAACGTCGTTCATATTAGAGACTTACAATTCACCAGGATGACCATAGGTAACATGACCTGAATCCTGAGTGAGTATTGAACTCCTGCCTTTGAGGCCAGTCCTTTGATTTGTATGGGTGAGAGTGGCCAGATCACTGACTCAACAAGTTTACCATTTTGGGGATTCGTCTGATTGGGCAGCTAGAAACACAGCTACACAAGATGGAATTCACTCCTTCCGCGAGACAAGGGTAAGTAGATAAATTGCTCCCTTAAGGGCCGATTCCAAGTTTTAAACAATGTGGCACTTACCTCTCCTGGCCCGAGAGGAGTTTAGTCATAGTTGGACTATGATCTGGATCAATGGTACATAAAGAGTTAGATGTAACTATATGGGCAAAACAGTAATTTGGCCTAGCTAAACTTACGAGCAATTTGTGAAGGGTCATCGTACTGTTGATTGGTTATATCCAATGGACATAGAAATATATTTATAGTGTGAAGAGTGTAGCTGTCGGTCTTTAGTGGAGTATCCGACAGTTAACGGATGGTGAATAATGTAATTAGAGATTTTAATTAATTATTCATTTACAGTTGGAGCTTCAAACTACAGGTCCATGAGATCCCCTTGGTAGCTCAATAGGATTTAGTTGAGAATCAGTTTTTGGATTAATTTGAATTATTCAAATTAATAGAGGAGTTTAATTATATATGATATAATTAAGTTGTTTCAATTATATGTGATATAGTTGTAATAATGTATTTGATACATTATAGCTTAATGAGGGGAAATAAATATTTGAATGAGATTCAAATATAATTTCTATGAATTGGATTCATAGTTGCTAAATTTAATATATATATAATTTATATTAAATGTCATATAAAAGAGAAACTATGTGATACAATATTAAAACTATAGATTATATGTTATATTTGATATAACATATAATTATATATATATGTATATAATATGATAAGTTAGTTATCATATTTATATTTATATTATTATTATTTTAATAATAAGGAAGGGAGTTACAACTCCCTTCCCCATATGTGGGTGGTGGTTATTTTATGGCAAGTAAAAAAGAAAAAATTATTCTTCTTTTGAACACATCAGTGTTTGACGATTGAGATACATAAAGAAAAATACAGAAGTATTCTGTGTATTTTGTATTGGGTTTGTGAAAGTTCTCTATCTTCTTCCTCCACCTTAAGTTTTCTCTCTTAACCAAAATAGTCAGAGCTCATCACTCATGTGTTCTCACCCTGAGTATACCAAGGTATCTATTGTGGTAGTGTCCGGTTCTGTTCGAGGTTTATCTTGAAGAAGGTCTTCAATAAGTTCGTGATCCGTTCGAGGGAAAAACGTGAAGAAAAGATCTTTAAAGGTGAGGTTTCTTGAAACTCTTATTAAAGCATGCTTTAACTTAGTTGTAAATGCATATCTTGTTGTTTGTTTACTGAATATTTTGTATTCAATAAAAATGGAATTTGGTTGATCCGCTTCTGCTTCAGGTTCTCTCCCATTAGAGTTCCTTCATAAGGGACATTTTGTTGTTCTGATGGGTTGAGGTATTTAAGTTGATGGAAACATAATACCCCTACTTGGGAACTTACCTTGAAAAGTAAATTATTAAACATTGATTGATGTTTGTTAAAATGTTTAATAAATATTAATCAAAGTTGTTTAACCATCCAAAGTAAGTGTTACTTTTGGGCAAATTGAACAATTTTAACTTTTATGGCAAATTGAACAATCACTTAGTTAAAATTAGTAGCTGGATTTTCCTAAATTAAATAACCCTAGGTAAAACACTTAGTGAGAGGAAAATAAGGTGATACTTCATTTACCTTTTCACGTTTCTCGCTAAAAGTTCACACTTTGAGATTTATACTCGACCTCGAGGCACCTTTGTTTGTATCCCCCTACGGATGGTATTTGTATAGGTCAATATCAAGGTGAATTGAGAGAGTATTTATAGTAAGTGGGAGTGGGATGTGAGTCAACACATCCCACGGTCTCTCTCATTAATTTGTAGTAAAGTTTCATGCTTGGCTTCGAGGCACTTTTGCTTGTGTCCCTCTATGGATGACATTTGCATGATTATTTACTTCAAACTCCAGAAATGGATATGATTGTTCTAGTTTTTGGCCCAATCGATTTTTTTTTACGGTTGACTCATTGAGGTGGAACTCTAGAACCTAAAATGAGGGGTTACACTTACAAGAAAATGTTAAGAAAGTTTAACAATTTTTGGATCGAATAATGGTGACTGATAGTTACAGTAACGAGGAGTTGTTCTGTCTATTGGTTGAGATAGTCTCATTTCAGTGAAGGCACACTTGATAACCCTACGGTGACTTTTGTCCCGTCTCACTGAAACATCATTGCAAAATAGATGTCACTTAGGGTGCATTAAATTATTTTGCTAAATTTGCGAATGGGTAATGCATAGAGTACTAATATAAATAAATTGTACGGTTTCAGCAAATTGTATTATGACTTTCGCGATGCTAAACTTTCTCGTTGCCGACAAAATTATCGGCGAAAATTATATTACATGGAAAAATACAATCAACACATTTTTTTATCATCAATTACCTTAGATTTGTTCTTATGAAGGATTGTCCTCCTGTACTAGCTCAAAACGCCACTCGAAAAGTTTGAAAGGCATATGAGCGTTGGGTACAGGTAAATGAGAAGACCCGAGCGTATATCTTGGCTAGCCTTTCTGAAGTCTTGGCTAAGAAGCATGAACCCTGATCACTGCTCGTGAAATCATGGAGTCCTCGTGAGGGATGTTCGATCAACAGTCCGCAAAACTTAGGCATAATGCTCTAAAACACATATTCAATGCCCATATGCAAGAAGGGTCATCTGTTAAAGAGCACATTCTCAACATGATGGTCCACTTCAACGTGGTGGAGATAAATGGGTCTATCATTGATGTGGCCAGTCAGGTTAGCTTTATCTTGGAATCTTTGCCTGAAAGTTTCCTACAGTTCCTTAGCAATCTTCTGTATGAACAGGATTGACTACAACCTAACCATTTTGCTCAATGAACTACAGACTTTCTAGTCCTTGATGAAAAGCAAGGAATAAAAGAAAGAGGCAATTATTGCCTCGTCCTCTAAGAAGTGCTATAGAGGATTGTCTCTAGAACTAAGTCTGTGCCTTCTTCTTCCCGCACCAAAAAGTAGAAGAAGAAGAAAAGTAGAAAGGGGAAAGCTAACCCACCAGCTGATGCCCAAAAAAGCAAGAAAGTCAGGACTGGAAAGGGAATCTATTTCGTTTGCAATCATGAGGGACATTGGAAGAGAAACTGTCTTAAATACTTGCCAGAAAAGAAGAAGGTGAAGTAAGGTAAATGTGATTTACTTGTATTGGAGACTTGTTTAGTGAACAATGATGATTCAACCTAGATAATTGATTTAGGCGCCATTAACCATGTTTGTTCTTCATTTTAGGAAATTTATTCCTAGCGGTAACTAGAAGGTGGGGAGATGACGATGCGTATTGGAACTGGGCATGTCATTTCAACTATAATAGTGGGAGGGCTTAGACTTTGTTTATAAAAATCGTATATTTTATTAGATAATATATATGTGGTTCCAAGCTTAAAAAGGAACCTGATTTCTGTAAAATTTCTTCTTGAACAACATTACTCTCTAAATTTTCAAGTAAATACTGCGATCAAATCTTATAGCTTTGATTAAAATGTTGATGAGCCTTGTTACAAGAGAATCATCAATAATTCAGTATTATTTCTAGTGTTGTATGTAGATGATATCCTACTCCTTCGGAATGATGTAGTCTACTGACTGAAATTAAGAATTGATTAGCGACCCAATTCCTAATGAAATATTTGGGAGAGGTGCAGTTTGTTATGGGCATTCAGATCTTTATAGATCGAAAGAACAAAATTCTAACCCTGTTGCTAGCATCGTACATTGAGAAAATGCTTGTCACAATTTCAATGTAGGACTTTAAGACAGGTTTACTTCCTTTCAGGCATGAAGTTATATTGTCTAAGGAATAATGTCCTAAGACACCTCAAGAAGATGAGGAAATGAGACGGATCCCCATACATTGGATGTTGGTAGCCTGATATATGTGATGTTATTTACTAGACCTGAAATTTGCTATGTAGTGGAAATAGTTAATAGATTTCTAGTCTAGGATTTGATCATTGGACTGCCGTGAAGAACATCCTCAACTATCTATGGAGAACGAGAGACTACATGCTCGTGTACAGTTCTAAGAATTTGATCCTTACATGATACACGAACCCTGATTTCTATATTGATAAGGATTCTAGGAAATCCATATTAGGAACAGTGTTCACTCTTAACAGAGGAGCAGTAGTCTAGAGAAGCACCAAGCAGAGGTGCATTGCTGACTCCACCATGGAGGCTAAGTATATAGCGCCTTGTAAAGTTGCTAAAGAAGCTGTGTGGCTCAGGAAATTTTTTATTGATTTGGAAGTGGTTCTAGACATGTCAAAACCCATCACTCTTTATTGTGATAAAAGTGGTGTTGTGGTTAATTCCCGAGAGCCTCAGAGTCACAAGCGTGGGAAGCACATAGAGCGGAAGTATCATCTCATCCGAGAGATTGTGCATCGAGGGGACGTGATCGTCACACAGATAGCTTTAGAGCACAACGTTACTGATCTGTTTACAAAGGCCCTCATGGCTACGGTGTTTGAGGTCACCTGCAGAGTATAGGTCTATAGGCTGTCTCTTATACACATCTAGATGTGTATAAGAGACAGATCATGAAGATTGCTTCAGAGCACAACGTTACTGATCTGTTTACAAAGGCCCTCATAGCTACGGTGTTTGAGGGTCACTTGTTGAGCTGTCTCTTATACACATCTAGATGTGTATAAGAGACAGGCTACAGAGTATGGGTCTCCGGGATAGGCCACAATTAGTCCGGGATAGGCCACATTAAGAACATCACTTGCGCATGTTATACACTAGTTTATTGTTTTGTATACTTGTATATTAGTATGACTTTTATATTGTACACCTCACTAGCTTTAGGTAAAATGGAAGATTGTTGGAGTTGATGTTTTAAATCTCGTAAGGTCTTGTAGTTTGTAATTATATCGTACAAATATTTTATTTATTTAATAAAATATGAGATGTTTTATTTGCCATTTAGTAGCATTAAACCCACAAACCAATAAATTAACATCCAAGGTTATCATTTGTAACTTAAACGTGTATGTAGAGACATACAGGTGGATCATGTTTAAGTGGTAACCTAAATGGTCTGTAGTAAATGGATAAGGTTAGATAGCTTATCCTTGGTGACACTACGAATATGGCCCACTTTGTAGATGTTACAATTATTGTAAACTGCTACAAATGATATGATCCTGATCATTCATGTGGAGACATGTGAATGGTGGTATTCTATACAAAGGAGTTTGTATAAGACCATATCACGAAATGACTAGTCTTATTATATAACGTCGTTCACAATAGAGACTTACATTTCACCAAGATGACCATAGGTGACATGACCTGAATCCTGAGTGAGTTATGAACTCTTACTTATGAAGGCGGTCCTTTGATTTGTATGGGTAAGAGTGACCAGATTGCTGACTCAATAAGCCTACCATTTTGAGGTCGTCTAATTGGGGAGCTGGGAAATCAGCTACACAAGACGGAATTCACTTCTTCCCCAATGTCAGGGTAAGTAAATAAATTGCTCCCTTAAGGGCTGATTCCGAGGTTTAAACAACGTGACATCACTCTCTCTCTTAGCCTGATAGAGGTTTGGTCATAGTTGGACTATGACTTATCGATCATTAGAGGGATCAGTAATACTTAAAGAGTTAGATGTAACTATAAGGCAAAACAGTAATTTTGGCGTAGCTGTACTTACGAGTAATTTGTGAAGGATTATCGCACTGTTGACTGATTATATCTAATAAATATAAAAATATATCTATAGTTCGAAGAGTATAGCTGTTGGTCTTTAGTAGAGTGCCCGACAGTTGATGGATTTTGAATAATTTAATTAAAGAAGTAAATTATTCAAGTATCATTGGAGCTTTAAGCTACAGGTCTACGAAGTCCTCTCTGTAGCTCAACAGGGATTTAATGAGAATCAATTTTGGATTAATTTAAATTGTTCAAATTATCTTAGAGAATTAACTATATGTGATATAATTAATTTAATTTATTTATATATTGTTGGGTTTTATGTCCTAAAACTCGTGGTATGTAAACAATGGAACTTATTTTGAAAGTTCAATAAGGTGTTATTGAATAGATGTTTTGTTTAATAGAAATCCAATAAATCTGAAAGTCCCTTGACTATTGGATGAGTACTTGAACTTTATGTGGAGACATAAAGGTGGATCATGTTCGAGTAAATAGTCAAAATGATCTATAGTATATGAATAAGATTGGGTACCTTATTTCGGTAACACTATTGGATGCAGCCTGCTCTGTAGTTGTTACAAGGAGTTGTAAAGTGCTACAAATGAAATGATCCTAATTTATTCATGTTGGGACATGAGGAGTGGGGGTATCCTTGTGTAAAAGGGTTTGTACAAGATCGGACCACAAAATTAGTCACTCTTACTTTATAACACTATTTATTGTTTAAGACTGACTATTTCAAAGTGATGACCTAGGTAACTTGACTTTAATCCTGAGCTAACTATGAACTCCTGTTTATTTGGAATTATCCTTAGATTTGCATAGGTGAGAGTTGCATCAACAGCGCCGGCTCAATAAACCTCCCATTTCAGGGGTAAGACCGGATAGATAGCTGGGGACATAGGGTGCAAGACGGAATTCACTCCTACCCGCTTTTAGGGATAGTAGAGAGGTTATTCCCTTAAGTGCTGATTCTGGGTCTTGAACAAGGGGTCTCGCCCTCTCAATGGCCTAAGAGGGACTCGGTTTTGTCAATTGGATCACAAAACAATTGTTCATTAAGGGATCAATGGGGACTTAAGGAACAAGAGGTAATTTTGGGGGTAAAACAAAGATTCGACCCAGCCGTTATTACGAACAACCTGTGAAGGGTTGACTTACTAATCATGGTTATATCGAGTGGACATAATATATCTACAGTGAGGGGAGTTCAACTATGGGCTTTAGTGGAGTGACCCATTAGTTAACAATAGGGGTTAGATTGGTCTAATGAGTTTAGTGATTAATCTCGGATCGTTGGAGCCCATGATCTGTAGGTCCACGAGGTCTCCCTACTAGCTCAGAAATGGATTAGCTCTAGAGTAGTGTGATAATTTAATTTGAAACGTTCAAATTAGAATCAAACGAAATTGGAGAATATATATTTAAATATGATTTAAATATATGAAGATGGTTTTGTGTAAAATTAATGGATATTAAATTAATTAGAATTATTTAAATTGTTTAAATAATTATTTATTAATTTTATTAGNAATTAATTAGAATTATTTAAATTGTTTAAATAATTATTTATTAATTTTATTAGAAAATTAATTCATGAAATTAATTTGTAAAATTAATAAATTTTTATTTTAGAAGTCAAAAGTGACTTTTAAATCAAAATATAGATTTTGGAAATAGAAAATTATACAAAAAATGAAAAATTGGATTTTTCATCTTCATCTTCAAAATAGCTTACAAACAATCCATTATCTTCAACCTTCGATTACTCCAAGCATGAGATGCATCCCATGCACCAAATCTCTTTGCATGATAGTCTGCAATATATTGAAGGATTAGAGTGAAGTTGAAGTGATGGCAACCGAAAGAATTTCAGCTGAAAATTCGGGTAGAAGAAGGTGTTCTTCATTTGGGTTGTTGCAGTGAGAATTCTCCAAATTCCCTTTGATTCCAACTTATTTTGAGTCCCACAACTCAATCTAAAGAACCAAGAAAATAGTAGTGAAGATCTTGTGGTGGTCTACACAAAGATTTGAAGGAATTAACAGCTAGAAATCAAGATTTCAATGGTTCTTCAAAGGTATGTCTTGAAACCCATTAAATTCTGTTTGAGCATGTTTTTATTTTTGCCAAAATTAATCAATTAGAGTACTCATTGATCCTTGTCGCTTCCACTGCGTGCTGGTACCTGTCCAACATATATGATATAATTAATATAATGTATTTGATTTAGTATAATATAAAGTTTATTTTAGAGGAAATAAATATTTGAATATGATTCAAATATTAATTATGTGAATTGGATTTATATAATTAATTAGGATCCTCAATGTCGCCATCAAATATGATGGTTATGGTTTATGTTAAACCCATATAACGAATAGGCGGGTTTGCAACCCTCCCACTACGTCGAGGTTCCCTCGACAATTTTGGTGTATATGAACTACCAGATTTACTAACATCAACAACTCTTGTTGATATATTAGGCTCTTCAACAACTCTTGTTGAGGTGGGGTGACCGACAATTAATGAATATTGATCAATTTAATTAAAATGTTTAGTTAATTAATCTTATTTCATTAGAGCTTCTAATTTGTATATCCATAGGATCCCCTTGCTAGCTTAATAAGGATTAAATGAGAATCAATTAATTTTGAATTAATTTAAATTGTTCAAATTAATTAAAAGGAACTAATTGTATGAGATGCAATTAATATAATGTATATAGATATATTACAATATAAAGTTTAATAAGAGAGATAAATGTTTGAAGATGATTCAAATATTAATTATATAAATGAGATTCATATAGAAAGTATAAGTTAAAAGTAATATGAATATGATTCATATTAAAACTATAGGTTTTATTATATGGGATATAATATAAGGTTATTCTAATTATATTATTTTAACAAAATTAAAATCCCTTGAGAGTTATTCTACGAGACATAACTTCCCTCATCTCTCTCATATACAAGATCATAGAGGAATTGGAAGAAGACAGAAACATGATACACAGTTGAAAACTCTCTGCAAGGAAATTTATTCCTCTATGTGAAACTCTCTAGAAAAGTTTTCTTCTCCCTCACCAAAATTAATAAGACAAGCCCACAACTCTGTCTTGATTCTCACCTTGAAAATAGTGAGGAAGGTTTGGTGGTAGTGTCCAAGAGATCTTGTGTCATTGCTATGTTCTGCTCCTCACGTGAAGAAGTGTTTTTCTTCAAGGGTATGTTTACTCTTCCCTTTCCTCTCATTAATTTAATTGAAAAACATGTTTAGGTCGAGTTATTGTTTATCCTCTTTGTATTCTGTTTTCTCTGTATTGACTTTTGTTCCAAAAACAAATTAATAGACATAAAGACGATCAATCATTTCCATATTGAAAATTCGATTCCTTCGAAAAGTTCTAACTAACTAATAACGTATACTAAACAAAAATATGAACGTTACCACCAGTATAATTGATAAATAAAAACAATAAAAAAAGAAAAAGAACGAAAAGAACAAAACGGAGAAAACAACTAAAACTTTCCTTTTTTTGTGTGTGTGTGAAACATTTTTTATTTTTGTTTTTGTTTTTGTTTTTGTTTTTTTGTCTAAGAAATAGATAAGTTTAGATTTTCCTTGCCGTAACGTTCACGTAGAAACGACATTCCCGCTTGGTTGGAACTTGGAAGTTGGAAGACGAAGATGGCCATATTTATCTTGTGTTTTTATTAAATATTACTTCATAAATATATTTCTTAACATCAAATACCAAAGTATTGTATTACTTAATTTAATTTATTTTTACTTTCAAGATGATCTTAAAAAATTTTATATTATACTTATATGTGCATATAACTATTTATCTATTTCACAAATCTAATATCAATATAGTTCAACTAACGTAAAAAAAAAATTTCCACGAATTGTGAAGTAGAACATGCATAATGAGTAAGAGAACCACTTGAGCACATTTTAAAATTTAGAAGATTATTAAATACATTCAAAGTATAATTCAATTGATCAATCACAAATTACTATTTCAAAGTTATTGGTTTGATCCTCATTTTACAATTGTGGACCAAAAAAAGTATAACTTAAAAGTTGAGGTTCTAGCGATCTTCAATTTCTTCAAACTCACTTATGATGTGTTTATAATATATTTTTAAGTGTTTAATTTAAAAAATAAATCATTTTAGGAAAAATTGAAGTGTTTGACAATCAATTCAAATAGCTTTTTGAGTATATTTTAATCTGTTTCTATAAAAGTGTTTAAATAAAAAGAAGTTTTTTGAAAAATATTTTTTGTCAGATTAATCCAAATAGACCATTAACTGAGTATGTTTGGGAGTCCGTTTGAAATATTTTAAATTACTTTTTATCATACTTAAAATAATCTCGAAACACAAATTTAAACTCAATTTTCATCTTGAATGATTAAAAAAAATTAGAATTATTTTGAAAATTATAAAAATGATTTTAATTATTTCATAAACGGGTTACAATTTGAAAAGAAAGAATGGGGTGCATCCATAGTTGAATTGGCTTGATATGAATCTTTGTATATATTGAGAAAATGAATCTTTATATTTTATCTCCATGAAAGTGGGGAATGATCTGTATGGATAAGCTTGAATTGAGAACGAGACGTTCGTCATAATAATTTTGCATATATAAAACCCAAAAACAAATGTAACAAGAAATTCAGTTGTGTATATAAGAAACTCCTCAACGCAGTCTGATCCTTTTCAGTTGGGGAAGGCGGGAAGCGAAATGGGTCGTCCAATTCGTGAGTTTTCGTTACAAAATTTTCAGTTAATTGCCTTGATTTCGTGTCTATGTGCTTGTTGGCTAAGTTTCAGAATCAATCTCCATGAATTTCTGTCTAATTTCTTTGCGAAATTATCATTGCTAATAGGCCCAAGAGCTTGCTGGGGTCGCCTAATTTCAGAAATGGCTGCGATTAGACCGACTCTAATCCAAAAGAATCCCTTCCTTTTTTCATCCTTTTCAGTTGGGAGAAGTTCTCTTTCTGTGAGTTCTTCCATCTATCTGTTTCTTTGTTCTTGTTTAATTATTAGATGGGGTTTTTGATTTTTGTGGAATTGGGAAATTTGAATCGATAGGTGAAGGAAGAAATGGACGAAACGCATCTGGAAGTGCCTTCAAATCTCATTCACGAGTGGGTTTTATTTCTTTTTTTTTCCCCCCTTTGTGTGACATTTGTGTTTGCTCTTCTGCTAATTTACTGTTCGAGTATTTAATGGGAAGTTTGATCAGTTTTTTTCTTCTGGGTTCTTATTTTTTCTTTTTGATAAGGTTGGAGGTGAAAAAATTGGCTAAAGTGAAAGATGAACATAAGCTGTTTGATGAAATGCGAAGGAGATTTTTGAGTTTTAAGAAGCACAAGTACTTGTAAGTAGCAGTTGGTCGGTGAATGAGCAAATTTTAGGATTGTTTGGCTGGATAAAGATAGGATTGGTTTTTAATCCAAGGATTTCTTTTGAAACAGGGAAAATTTGGAGCATTTTCAAGCTCTTGCAGAACTGCAAGCCCCTAAGGTAATTGAGATGATGAGCAGGACCCTACGTTTTCTACTTGATTTGTTTTGCCTTCTTGTGTTGTTGTCCTGTTTTGACTATCTGCCATCACTTAAGTTCATTGTTTTAAAATTACCTTGGATATTGGACACAAGCTCACAAGTAGAACAGTTCATGGTGATTTCTTGTGTGGATTCTAGAGTATGCCCATCCAATATCCTTGGATTTCAACCTGGAGAAGCTTTCACAGTTCGTAATGTAGCAAACATTGTTCCACCATGGGAGGTATGAAGTATTTTATAAATATCTTGCATTATCTAAGTCAGAGTTGAACTTTGTTTTGGTTGTCTTCAGGAAAACAAAGAACTAGTTTCAAGTATTTCGGTTTTACTTCTTTGTACAGAATGGACCAACTGAAACCAATGCAGCCCTTGAATTTGCAGTGAACACACTTGAAGTATGTTATTTTCCATTCTTCTTGCAGTCCGATTTGATCTTTATAATCTCTAATTCTTTACATAAGAGAATGCATTTATTTCTTGAATTCTTAAAAGAACTAGTTTTATGCTTAAGGTTGAGAACATTTTAGTCATTGGCCACAGTAGCTGTGCTGGAATCCAGAGCCTTATGAGCATGGAAGATAATGCACTCGACTCGAGGTTTCACTTTCTTCAACTTCCTCGTACCTTATATATCTGTTTTTTCGGTATGTATTTGTTTTTCAAACTGTAATTTGTAGCTTATTCTACCATGGTAGCTTTGTTCATAAATGGGTGGTGAATGCAAAGGCTGCTAAATTAAGAGCAAAAGCTGCTGGTGCACATCTTAGTTTTGACCAGCAATGTAAACATTGTGAGAAGGTACTGATATCCTTTTGCGGCAAATATGAACCACACAATGTCTGTTTGAATTTCATTCACCTTTAACAGTTAAACTTTTAGATTAGAATCTGTTGATTTCTTTTAAAAGTTCAATCTATCCATCAAAATATATAAGTTCTTACTCTGCTATCCTGTTGAGTTAGTCTAAAAGCTTTTTTTATATTTATGTTAAGGTTAAACCATTTTAGTTTTTGTACTTTTAAATGTCCAACTTTAGTCCCCATACTTTTTATAAATCTTAAAATTAGTTCTCATAGTTAGTTTGAAGTTAATTTCTATCGAAACTAGTTAGGTAAAGACACAATGTGAATGTTCTCAAAATTGGTAGCACAAGCCTAATAGAGACTAAACTTATTTTTAGAAAAGTTGACCATAAACTAGCCATGAGGAGTAATTTTAAGATTTATTGAAAGTACAAGGATTAAAATAGAATCTATTTAAAATAGGAGGACTGAAATGGTATTTTGAACATTGTTTTAACAAGTTAAGACTATTTGGCCATTGCTAAATTCTTCAGTGATTTACAACAATTGTAAAGAAACGAGGGAAGAAAGCAAAGGAAATGGAATAGGTTTTTTCACAATGTCATAGGTTGGCCTAGTGGTCGAAAAGTTCCAATAATAGAAAAAGGCTTGAAGGGAATGGATTCAGGTCATGGTGATAGTGCCTTGTTCCTAGAATTTAGTATTATTAAGTTTCCTTAACAATGAGTGTAGTAGTAGGGTCAGTATAACTGTGCAAGCTGACTCGGGAGATTACTAATCTCAACGATTTTCCTTTTTTCGCCCTCAGGAATCAATCAACCTTTCGTTGAAGAACTTGATGATGTACCCGTGGATCGAAGAAAGATTAAAACAGGAGATGATTTCCGTTCATGGGGGATACTATGATTTCTTGACTTGTACATTTGAGAAGTGGACTCTTGATTACAAGAACACCAGTAGAGTTGATAATGATGATGATCATGGATGCCTTATCAAAGATCAATCAATTTGGTGTTGAGTTCTCCAGATCATCATCCTCTGAAAACTCTGCTGAAATCATTACATTAACACAATGCTCTTGTGAATAATGTATTGTATATGAATTTATCTAGAGATTTTTTTTTTATGTACGTTGATCATTTTTCAGTCTCATAAATGATTAATGATCTGTTCCTCACAAATGTAAATTTGGCCTAATGTTTATGTCAGAGTGCATTATCACATTTTATAACATATCGGATTAGAGATGATTGTCTATCGTAGCCTTAATGCAATGACCATGTCTATCGCGATCTCATTTTTCTCCATTACACTCATGGAAAAAGTAATGTACAGTGTGAGAAAATGAAGAATGCAATAGATATGATCATTCCTAACATGATAAGTTATAAAATGCAATAGTGTGCTCTGATGTAAGCATAAGGCTAAATTTCATACATTTATAGAGGACAGATCATTAGTCATAAAGGCGTTTGTGAAAAATGATCCGAAAAAAAAAAATTGTTATTAAATCCATCTCAACTTATGTCAGAAGGAGATTGGACCCACTGCTACTGTAGCTCCAACCCACTAAAGAGGAGATTTGGTTAAGGAGTTTCTACACATATAACCTTAATTATAATCCAATCTTACACTTATGTTTGAAACTTTCCATTTTTTTCATAAATGTCATTGTGAGCTTCATATTTTCAAGAAAGTGGTCTTTTACTATTGAACCTTCCAAGCATTAAAAGAAAATAAAAAATACAAAAGAGGAAAAGCTTTTCATATCCCACCACGCTCCATTAATGATTCTTTTTAATAATTTCATTTTTCTCTCTCATCTTTTTATATCCAGCTCACATTCATCTTCTTCAATTTCTCTCTCAGAATCCTCCCTCTAAAAACTCTCTCTCTCATCTTTCCGTCGCCACCTCCCTCCCTCCGTCCACCTTGCCATCGTCAACGACGTGTCTGTCAAGATCCAGTTGTCGCCTCCCTCCGTTTGGGCCACTAACCAGCTGTCGTCACCTTCTTTCTTCTCAGATCCAGTGTGTGGAGTGAATCTTCCAACACGGGGTAAGTAGATTCGACGCATCTTTCGGTGTGTGATGAGTAGATCTAGTGCATGACGTTTTTTCTGATGTTGGGCTAGGAGATCCGACGTGGGGTGATTTTTCCGATGTAGGCAAGCAAATCCGGCGTAGGGTTATTTTTCCGACGTGAGGAGAGTAGATCCAACGTGGGATGAATTGTCTACATGGGGTTCTGGATGATGACGGTCGACGGTGATATATAGGGTGGTTTTATATATATATATATATTCTTTTTTGATATATAAGATGGTTTTTCGATATTGTGATAGATATTTTTGATTTTTTATATTGAAATTTTATTTATTATGATATATACACTAATATATATTGAACATTAAGTTCATTTGTGATTTATATATACTCCTTTCTAATCTTACTAGTATATTTCATATATTGTTTATAATATTTGCAAACATCTCAGGCAAATGTTTTAATGTATATTTAAAAATAACCGTAAATCTAAACTATGGTATATAATAAAAATGATTTTGCTAGTATATTTAAAAATACGTTGGAATATTTAAAAATATTTTACCATTTTAATAGTATATTTCATGTATTGGTTTGAATATTTGCAAACATCTAAAATAATATTCCAAGGTATAGAGAATACATATCAGGGCAATGGAATATCGATACCTAATTAGAAGTGCATATATATCATAATACTTGGGATATATACATTAAAAAAATAATTAAATATATTGACATACATATCAGAACATATTTGAGTTCTAAGGTATATTTAAAAATAACCATGAATATTTGAGTAGATATCAAATATATTTACTAGTATGTTTCATATATTAGAATGTTTCCAAATAAACAATACAATATATTACATGCACAAGTGAACAAACAATAAAATATTTCACGTAATATAAAAAATCAACGTGAAAAACGAAAAACAAAAATAAAGTCTATATACTATTTTTCATTGATTTATGTCCAGAATTGAATCAATCTCTAATTTATATATTGTTGGTATATTTCATATATTTGTTAGAATGTTTTCAAATACCTAACAAATTGTTCTGGGGTATAACGTAAATAACCATAGAACAAAAAAAAAATAAGTGAAACCAACGAAAATAGAAAATAAAGTTTCATTACATGCATTTTCTCTCCCCAATTAAATTAAATAAAGGGAAAAGTCATAAATTTTCCATCTCCATTTAAAAATGTTAAAAAATCATACTAAATGTATTTTCTCTCTTTATAATAAATGCAGTTTTTCTCTCCATCATACTTCGTAAATAGAAATATATATATATATATATGTTGGAAATAAAAATAATATATTTATCCAAAAAAAATAATACTAAAATTGAAAAAAAAAAAAAAAATTCAAACTCAAAGACATTTTTGAAAAATATGGCCTAAAAGAGGATGTCAAAAAAAGTCGCAAACCAAAAGTTGGGCCCAAAATTAACCTAATTGAAGCCCATACAAAGTTCATCAAATAGAAACTTCTTAAATAGAGAAAGTCAGTTTATTTGGGCATTTAAAGTCAGAATCATAAACTAGAAGCTAGAGAATTTAGTCCCAATTTAGAAAATTTCACACAAGATTGAGATCCCTAAAAGCCAAGTGTATAATCTTTCCACACTTCAATTTTATTTAAGAAGATCAACAAACCAGTAGGTCGATAAAAATGATAAATAAGTCATCGAGCCTATCTAGTAAGATCAAGTCTGTGGATCAATTTAGAAGGATCAACAAAAGTTTAACTTAAGTTTGCATATTTGTGAAAGGAAACTCGAGTTCGTAATATAAATTTCTATAAAAAATCTCGTGAACAACTAATATTTTCTAATTTGGCTGTATGTGTTAACTAAGTGTAATAAAGGTTTAAATCAAAATAGGAAAAATAGAAGAAGAAAATAAGTTGATTTCCAAGTGAATGGAAAATAATATATAGACTATGCGAGATTTAACTAAACTATAGGTGCGAATTGAAATTATACTCAATCATAAACACTACACCACCAACATTTTTGGAATTTATATATATTTTCTATAGTTGGCACATTAGTCAAATGCGTAGGAAGGAAATGTTGTTGATTCATCACTTAGAACATTTCACTCTATAAATTTTTTTAAGAAAAAAAATAATGATCAAATGAAGTTGAAGCACACAAGACTAACTGAGTATCAAAATAAAACAAATCAGCCAAACTTTTCGCCATTTTTTAATAATTGCTTGATAAGCTTTATTTATTTATTCAAACCGATATTCTTTTCTTACTGTTTTACAGGTGATTTCTTCTCCAAAATTACAAATCTATCACTGGTGGTACATGAAGGTCACATGAGTTTTTTTTGGCCAAATTTTACTATCAATAGTTTATTTTACTCTACATTGAATTGCTCTATTCCATGAGGTGCTATTATTAATCTAGTTTAGTTACTGCTAATTTAGTTATTAAACTTTGATTAATTAGTGCTGAATGATTTTATCATTTCTTTATTTATTTTAATGTATATGACCAGCTTTTGAGAAGTGCAATAGAACTTTTTGAAATATTATCTTGGCATAGAACCTTATTCTTTCTTCTGCATAAACAAAACTTTTGTTTCACTGATGCTGTCTCAACATAATTAGGAATGAATTTTCTTTGTTGGGCTAAAAACTTAGCCTAAATCTCAAATATGCTGCATTAATTCCTCTGTTTTTTAGTCCTCCTTTGTTTTTCTTTAAAAATTATTAACGCCCATTTTTGTTTTTTATTTTTGAAATTTATATTTGTTTTCGCCTAAATTTACTACTATGATTTTTACATTTTTCAAAGAAATATTTGAATTCTGGGTTGATTTTCGAGAACATTGATGAAAGTAGATTAAAAAAATACAGGGAAAAGTAATGTTCATAAGCTTAATTTTTAAGAACTAAAAACTAAGTCTCTGTTTAATAACAATTTGATTTTGCTAATTAAACTTATAAACACTATTTTCACCTATAGTTTTCCTATTCAATTTTCACTATTGTTGTAAAAAATCAAGCTAAATTTTGAAAATTAAAAAAATAGTTTTCAAAAAATTACTTTTATTTTTAGAATTTAACTAAGGATTCAAATATTTTTCCTATAAATGTAGGAAAAAAACCATAGCACGAAATTTATGAGAAAGCAAAGACATAAATTTCAAAAATAAAAAACTAATCAGATTTTGAAATGGTTAAAATTAATGTCATTTTCAAGAAGTCACTATAAAACCTTCTTTTAATCATTCAAAATCAATTTTAAAAATATGAAATTTTCATTTAAAAATATAAAATTAAATATTAAATTTAGTTTGGATGATTAAAGACGTGTATCAAAGTAATTTTTACCATGACAAACAATTTTAAAATAACTGTCAAACATACACTAAATGATTATGAAACGGGAATTAAATAATATTCGTTACTTAAAAAAAGAATAAAGTGTAAAAAAAAAAATTGTCATCAGCCCAAAAAAAAAAGGTGTGAAAAGTAGTGAATACGTATCTTTGTTGTGTGTTGCTTGAAATGTACTTGATCTACATACACACATACATGTGGAATGTTGCTTTCAGCATCTTTTTTTTAGGGCCCAAAATACATTGAAACTAAAATTAATTTAGCCAAAAGAAATCCCTATAATGCTTTATTGATTATTGACCTCATTTTAAATAATTTTATATTTTTGAAAAAATTTTAGACTGTTCTCAAATATAGAAAAATATTTAGTAAAAAAAAGATGAAAATTATGATAAAAAAAAAAGTATAGAAACGAACACAACATTCAAAAAACAAAAGATTATTTATCTAACTTTTCAATTTTGTGTCAATCGGTCCTAACCTTTTAAGCTCGTGGACGTATTAAACAAAATAATTGAAACTTAAAAGTTACATTAGACATAATATTCATATTTATTAGATAAGTTATTATTATTTTTTTTAAAATTAAAATATGTCATTGAACACAAAATTAATGAAAATTTAAAGATCTATTAGATATTTTGTAAAATTCGAGGGTTTATTGAATAAAACTCGAAAGTTAAAAAATCTATCGATTATCTTAGAAGTTTAGTAGCCAAACAAACACAAATTTAGAAGTTTATAAACCGAACCAACCAAATTGATGGAAAATAAACAATAATATTTATATATTTGTGTGTGTGTTGTGTGGGGTTTATATATAAGTTGGATTGAAATGTTTCAATAGTTGCAATATATCCAATTTATGGGGCAGATGAAGAGAATGCTAACCCAATAGAAATGGGCATTTTTGTGTTGTCACTTGTCACTTGTCACTTGTCACCTTTAATAAATAAATAAATAATTATTTTATTATTTTGGCTGTTTGGGCATTGCATTCCATTGAACAGAAGTTACCAGATTTGTACTATAAAAAGGGGAAAAAAAAAGAAAAAAGAAAAAAGAAAAAAGAAACAACCAAATTTAGTTGGGATGAAATTTTCAAGTGTATATGTCAAGAAAAAGGGAAACTTATCACATGGAATTATATATTAAGAAGCTTTTATATATATATGGAAAAAAAAAAAAGAAAAACATTCCTTCTCCAATTACTCAACAAAATAGGCAACCAAACAAATTAGGCAAAAGAGTAGGATCTTCATGTTAGTCGATCTTTCCTCTTTTGAAAACTCCCTATTTCCATTTTTGAGTATTGTTCAAGATTATGGTTTAAAGTTTATTTATTTCATTTTTAATATTATATATGAACAATAATTAGGTTCTATCTTATTCATATATTTCCCACTTATTTATTACATAAAAAAGAAATTGAAAGAAAACTAAAAAAAATAAAACTACCACGTGACAGTATTTCATTGAACTATACTTGAGATGCATCAAGATAGATGAAATCAAAGGAGCACCTAAGTTTTTCTCTTATTGTTTCAAATTTCTAGGTTTAGATAAAAAGACTTTTAAAATAAATTCTATTTAGTCATTATATTAAAAAGAAAAAAAAATCTTTCAAAGAAATAATTTATTTGTAAACTTTCAAATATATATCTATTTGATTCTTTATCTCTATCCTTTTATCTTTACTTAGGGGTACATTTACACTTTATATAAAATTGGTCAAACTATCTATTATAATGAAATTATAGGTTAACTATTTATTTCCTTATTTTAATTAAAATTGATATAATATTTATGTTCTAAAATTAGAATGAATTGTGTAAATTTAAAACATTACATTTCGTTTTTGAAATTTTCATCGACTATAAAATTTTAAAATTTTAAAATTTTATATCATCCAAATTGATTTTAATTAATAAAAATATGTTTTAAAGTGATTTTAACTATTTCAAAACCACTCTCAAACATATTTTTAGAAATTTTAATTTTGTGGTTAATAGATCTTTATTGTTGACCGTCTAAGTTTAAGAATTATCCTACAAAAATTCTCTTAAAAAAACAAAAATCTGCTTACACAAAAAAACATGTGAAGGGAAGGAAATTAAAACATATGACCTCTCTTCTTTTTTTAAAAAAAAAAAATATATGACCTCTCAATTGAGGACATATGTTAATAAATTGAATTTCATTTAAGTTGGCTTTACACGGTACAATTAGTGTAACGTACTATTAATTAATATTAAATTAATAGATTTAAACAACTAATTAGTTTTGAAACTATATGTTAAAACTTTTAAAAATACAAAATCAACCTAATTCAACCAAAAAAAATCAAAGACCAAAATTATATCATTAAATAGAAGAAAAAACTATTCAAAATTTTAATTTTTAAAGACCAAATATATGATGAAATGATAAGTTATTTATGTTACCAATTTCAACAATAGTACCATTGATAAAAACACCAATTATTATTGAAAACATGGATGGTTTCAAACTCCACCACCTTTGCAATTTTGTAACTTACAAAAGAACTTTATGTTAAATATATAATTATTTTGTCTCTAAACATGATAAGGTAGAATTTTTTTAATACAATTGAGAAAAAAGGATTCGAACCATAGACCTCATGATTTCTAACACTCAGATATCAAATTGAGTTATGCTCCGTGTGTTGGATAGCGTAAAAATTCAGCCTATTTGATTTCCATTTAGTTTTTCTTTTTGTTTTCTTTACCTTACATTGTATTTGGTTTTTTACTATTTCTTTTTCGTGATTTCCATCTTTCTTTAAAAATTATTGAAAAATTATAATTTATATACCTTTCAACTTTGAAGTTTATACCAATTTAAACATTGAACTAATAATTGTATCAATTTAAACTCTGAATTTTCATAAGAATAACATATTTAAGCACCCTCCTTCAAACTTAATTCAAAAAATATCATGCGAAAATATCAATTAATTAGTTTCTAAACATTATTAGTATGATATACATAGAAAAGTTTAAGGTTTAAATTGATATAATTACTACGTTAGGATATATAACCCTCAAAGTTTAGGGACGTAAATTTATATTTTTTTCAAAAATGTTTGACATAGTATCTAAATTTTAAAAATAAAAATAAAAATTTTAAAACTATTTTTTTAAAAAAAATTCAGTTTTTAGTTTGGAATTAAAAAACATCCCAAAAATGTGATAATCAAATAAAAAAAGTCAACAGTAAAACGTGAAAATATTGTATATAAACTTAATTATCAAAACCAAAAATAAAACTCTAAAACCATATTTGATAACCATTTTATTTTTTAGTATTTTTTTTTTAAAAAAATAAAAATTATACATGTTTGGCAATTATTTTTTGTTCCGTATTTTTTTAAAAAAAAAAATCAAACATTTTGGTTTTCTATTTTTTAAAAGGTTAGGGATGAAAAGAGAAATGTTAGAGAAAACAAAATAAATGTAGAGGTTGGGAACTAAAAGTTTTAGAAAGAGAGATAAATTGTTTAAAGAGAAAATTTTGGGATATTAACCTTAAAAAGAGAGAAAATATTTAGAGAGAGAAAACTTGAGAAAGAGGATCAATTTTAGAGAGAGAATATTAATTAGACAAAAAGAATGAATTGTTAGATAAAGAGAAAAACTAAAGTTCGAGAGATATGTTAAAAGAGTGAATATTAGTTTAGAGAAAAGTAAAGAAATCATAGTGAATAGATAATTTAAATTTTATTTTATGTTTTAAATTTATTGAGTTTAGTGAAAATTTGTTTTTAATCTTGCGATCAAAATCGTACAAATTTTGAAAAACAATATTTTTGTGTTTTCGATGTATCCAGATTTTAAATTTGATATTTTAAAATGTAGAATTATACTAAAAAAGATAAGAACATTAAAAAATATATAATTTTTAATGTTATAAACTCAATTATTATTGTTAAATTAAAATTATATTGTATATTATATGATATTACAAAATAATAATTATACAATTTTTTTAAAAAACAAGTTCATAAATTAATTTATAATATTTTATATTTAACCTAATATTTAGTGAGTAGCTATAATTAGTCTTAGGTTTACATCTATAGTTTATATAAAAGGGACAAAATGGGGAGAATCTTTACCTTCTCATTTTGTCCCTCATTTTTAACCAAAGGACTATTATACCCTAATATATTATGGTTAGTTATTATTTACCACGATTCAACTCAACGTATTCCTTTGATTTAGTGGTTACTAGCAAAACATAGTATTTGTAACTCGTTTGTAACTACTTCGTATCTTTTAAATTAGGGAAAAGATTCAATTTTTAGGATGCATCCACAATATTAACGACAAAAATCTCATGTAAAGAATGTTTATCTAGTTTAAGCTTTCACACCATGTGATTAAGTGATTATCAAACTCATATATTGAAGTCTAAAGTTACACTATTTTCATCTTTTTTTTTTTTTTCAATTTTGATAATAATATTTTCTGTTTTATTTTGGCAGTAATGTTTGCACCTTTGTTTGAAAATTTTATCAAGATGGGTGAGTTTTTCATGTGAAAAAACGTTTCCCAAAAGAGCATACTCATGAACGTAAGTTATTCTTATTCCATTTACATTAAGATGAGGGGTTTTATTTTTTCAATTTTGATAACAATATTTGTCATTTTTTTTGGCGGCTATGTTTGATTTTATTTTTGTTGAAAAATTAACGATAAGTTTTACAATGAAACATCTTCAAAAAGAGCATGGTTATGAATAAAAATAACTTATTCTTATTTCATTTACATCAAGATGAGAGTTTTTTTTTTTTTTTTTTTCAATTTTGATAACAATATTTGTTATTTTATTTTGACAACAATGTTTGATTTTATTTTGGCAACAATATTTGATGTTTTTGAAAAATTAATCCAAATCAGTGAGTTTTAATGTGAAAAAAAGGTCTAAAAAAAAAAAGGCATGCTCATGACAAAGATAAATCATTCTTATTCTATTTACATTAAGATGGGGATATTTTTTTTCTTCCAATTTTGATAGCAATATTTGTCATTTTATTGAAAAAATGTCTCCAGAAAGAGGCATGCTCATAAACAAAGATAAGTTATTCTTATTCCATTTACATTAAGATGAGGGTTTATTTTTTCAATGTTGATAGCAATATTTGTCATTTTATTTTGACAAAAATGTTTGATTATTTATTTATTTATTTTTGAAAAATTAACCAAGATCGATGAGTTTTTCCACATAAAATATCTCCAAGAAGAGCATGCTTATGAACAGAGATAAGTTATTCTTATTTCATTTACATCAAGATGAGGGTCGTTTTTCCAATTTTGATAGCAATATTTGTCATTTTATTTTGACAACAATGTTTGATTTTATTTGACATTTTATTTTGGCTGATTTTTCTTTTATTTTTGTGAGAAAAATATCAAGATTAGTGAGTTCTTATGTGAAAAAAAGTATCCAAAAAGAGTATGTTCATGAACAAAGGTAAGTTATTCTTATTCCATTTACGGATGGTCTTTTTTCCTGATTATACTTCATTCTCTTTAAAAAAAATTATTATTATTATTATTTTTTGCATTCTTATTTAGCGTAAAAATAGAAAAAAAAAATGAGGAAATTAAACACATGCACGCTAATGCATAAATTTTTTTCTCTCTTTGTTATCTCATCCAGCATACAATCATAGTTTATTATACCCAATTTTTATTATTTTAATTTTGTTTTATTATTGCAATATATTTAAATTCAAAAGTTCATTTCAATAAATTTCATTTAATTTAATAGATTACGTAATCTTCATTGGATTTGGTTTACCCCATTTTTATTATTTTAAATTGCTTTATTAAATTGCAATTATATTTAAGTATGACACTCACTAATTTTCTAATGTTTGTTGAGTTATTTAGTTAGACAATATGAAATAAATTGGCAGTTAAAGATTTTTAGTAGGAAAAAAATATTTTAAACAAATAATTTTTTTTCAATTTAATTTCTACCTATTTATTAGGTATGAAATGATTTTAAAAATCAGTAAAGCTTAGAAATTAGCATAAATAAAAAAAATTAGTAAGGGAACAAATAAAAGAGGTTAGAGTAAAATAAATAATATCATATCCCAATATTTTTGTTACTATATTATATCCTAGATCTACATATGAATTAATTTTTAATTATTCATTTTTTATATGTTAAAAAGCATTAAAATAATTTAACTATTTACAATAAATTAACAAGTGTGAATGTCTACTTTAACACTTTTATCTTAATTTAATTATTAAGGATCGATATAAAAAGGATGGACATACAATGTTTATGGATTTATCATAATTTCTTAATGCATGCTATTTTTAAATTCTATTAAGAGTTTATCTAAAAGTATATATACTTTTATTCATAAATTTTGAAACGCGTAAAATCGAATCTAAATATTTAAAATAATTTATACATTAAAGACACATGACTATTCAAATAATTCAAATATTAGAAAATCTCATATGTTTAATTTAAATTCCACCTCTCTTATATAATGTATCTTATATCAAAATTATCTAATTTGTATTTTATAAAACTTCATTTTAAAAAGTAAAAAAGTTTAATTTTATATATAGAGTTCAATGGATGAAAACAATAGTACGTAAATATATTCATATACAACAATTTTAAACATTCAAATTCACGTGCAATGCACGTGTTATTAAACTAGTACATATGTGTGTATACATAATTGTTTAAATTCGAATTTAAATTTTGAATATACTACCTAACAAATATATAAAAATATGAAATACAACTAAGTTTTCGTTGAATCTCTTGTTTTCAGATTTTCTTTTTCAGATTACTTGTCAAACAGATCCTGAAGATTCACATATATTATTAGATAAAAGACTATTAACAAAGTAATTGTAAGAAGGATTATATATATTATAGGAAAAAATATACATTTTTGGTCTCTATGTTTCAGATTTAGTTTCCTTTTGATCCTTAGGTTTGAAAATTTTACAAGGTCCTTTAAGTTTTGAGTTTAGTTTCAATTTGTATATTTGAGGTTTAAGCTTTGTTTCAATTTAGTCATAGCTTTCATGATTTACACTCTTAACCTTGATTTTCTACTAAAGACTCACTATCAATTATTGATGTTAATGTCTATTAATTAATTTGAAATAATTATGAAATGAAAATTTAATTTTAATTTTAATAGTAATAAAAAATAGTGAAACTTAATTAATTTTAGTCCTTTTAGATTAAGTATAGATATTAACACCATAAGGTACCCATGTTTTGGAGGAAGTGAGGAGATAGACCAATGTGGGTTTGGTGGACATCCCACATGCGCGCTGTTGTTTGGTTGGACGGGCAAGGCACACACGTGTGTGTGTGATTATTTTTCAATAAAAATATCATTTTTTTCCATTATTTTTCCATTTTTATTATTTATTTATTAAAAAGAAGGAAATTTTTTAGCCATTGGCATTCAGTCAGAAAGATGTGCGTTCCGGTTGGTAATGGTGCATTTCCAATTGAGTTTTGTTTTTGGGACAGTTTTATCTTGGAGACGACGTAGTAATATTCTTGACATGCTTGCACATTTTGGCAGAGCCGCGAAGCATCTTAAAGAGAGCGAGCTTCGAGACTCAACCTATAACAAGCTTTTATTTTGTAGGTTTTGTTCCAGACCATTTGTTATTGTCCTTTCATTGTCTGAGGGTGTTATTGTTACCAACAGTTTTAAGATGTTTCTCTGCCAATTCTCTAACGGCCCTTACTAGCAACAACGACATTATGACATCCAACATCAACTGTCCATTTCAGTTCGAAGGAGCGAACTTCAAATGGTGGAAGCAAAAGATGTTGTTCTTTCTTACCATCAAGAAAGTTGTCAACGCATGTACTAGGGATAAACCAATCGTCATGTTAGAAGAACCAACCGAACAACAGATAAAGAAGCTGCAGACTGGGAGGAGAAAGATTTTTTATGTAAGAACTATATTAAATGGTTTGACTGATGATTGTATGACTACTACAGCACATGAAGACAGGAAATGAGGTATGAGACGCCTTGCAAAAGAAGTACAACATCGAGGAAGCCGAGTCGAAGAAATATGTTGTAAGTCGTTACCTCATGCTCCAGATGACGGATGACAAATCTGTGGAGGCCCAGTCCCACGAACTGCAGAAGATGGCCCCATGAGATAATAACTGAAGGGATGCCTCTAGACGAATAATTCCAAGTTGTTATTATTATTAATACACTGCCCCCTTTGGGGAAGGATTTTAAGAACACATTGAGGCATAAGACCAAGAAGTTCTCCTTAGAGAATCTCATCACCCGACTAAGGATTGAGGAGGAAGCCCGGAAGCAGGACCAGAGGGAGAAGGTGAATGTCGTACCTGGGAGATCTGCCTCTATTGTGGTAAAACCTGACTAAAAGTCAAAAGGAACAAAGAGGAAAAGTCAAAACCTTTCCTGCTACAGCATAATGAAGACAGCAAAGAAGGTATGGGACGCCTTGCAAAAAAAGTACGATACCGAGAAGGCCGGGTCGAAGAAATATGTTGTCAGTTGTTATTTCAAGTTCCAAATGGCGGATGACAAATCTATGGAGGCCTAGTCCTACGAACTACAGAAGATGGCCTATGAGATAATAACTGAAGGTATGCCTCTAGACGAATAATTCCAAGTTGTTGTTATTATTGATAAACTGCCCTTTTGTGGAAGGATTTTAAGAAACACGTTGAGGCATAAGACCAAGGAGCTTTCCTTGGAGAGTCTCATCACTCGACTAAGGATTGAGGAGGAAGCCCGGAAGCAGGACCAGAGGGAGAAGGTGAACGTCGTACCTGAGAGATACGCATTCGTGGTAAAACTTGACCAAAAGTCAAAAGGAACAAAGAGGAAAGGTCAAAACCGTGGTTCCAGCAACCAGAACCAACAGAAAAAGTAGAAACCCCCTTCAAGAGAAACGGTAGATTTCCTTTGCTTTAATTGTAATAAACCTGGACACATGGTTAAGAACTGTAGGAATAAGCGTCGTCTTACTGGTCAGTCAAACCTGACAGAAGAACCGTTAGTTGCCATGATCACAGAAGTAAATGTGATCAATGGTTCTAAAGAGTGGTGGATAGACACTGGTGCTACGTGCCATGTTTATCATGACCTTAGTCCCTTTAAAACTTATACTGAAACTAAGGATAAGAATATTTTGTTGGGGCATCACTACTCCACGAGAGTTACTGGAACCGGCGAGGTGGAGCTGAAGTTTTGCTGGAATTGACGACATGGAGTTGAAGTTTACCTCCGGGAAAATCCTCACATTGAAGGACGTCCTGCACACTCCGGAGATAAGAAAGACTCAGGCTATCTCCTCAACAAAACTGGATTTACTCAAACCATAGGGGCAGATTTATATACCCTTACAAAAAATAATGTATTCATAGGGAAAGGGTATGCAACTGAGGAAATATTCAAATTAAATTTAGACCATAATAAAATGAAATCTTCTATGTATATGTTGTATTCTATGAATGTTTGGCATGTTAGACTCTGCCATGTTAAAAAGAATTTAATTAGTAACATGATTAGGCTAGAAATGATACTCAAGTTATCCACGAATGAATTTGATAAATGTGAGTATTGTAGTCAAGCTAAAATTACTAGAACTCCATTTTCTTTTCCCAATAAAAGGTGCATCTCTATAAAAGGTGCATCTCTCAACAGTTTTCAACACAAAAAACATTCATTCTCCATCACTCTCCTCTGTTTTCTTTTCCCATTTTTTGAGCATTCAGTCAGATGTGTGTTTCAATCAGTAATGGTGCATTTCCGATCGAGTTTTTTTTAGGATATTTTATTTTGGGGACGACGTGGCAGTATTCCTGACCTGCTTGCACACTTGGGAAAAACCACAAAACGTCTTAAAGAGAACGAGCTCCACGACTCAGCCTATAACGAGCTTTTGTTTTGTAGGTTGTGTTTTAGACTGTTTGTTGCTGTCCTATTCATCATTATCTGAGGGTGTTGTCTTTACCAATAGTAAATCTTGAAACTTATGAACCAAATTGAAATAAAAATGATTTTTTCTTTTAACTGTGTAAATGATTTTTTCTTAAGTTGAAAGAAGTGATAATAATAAATTTAAATCGACTATGAAGTTTCAAATTTTGCCCCTGAATGAGTCCTATTGTACTATTTTTCACTCAAACTTTCCTTTAACCAAATTAGACCCAATATTTAATTAAATATTGTAATTTTTACCTCTATTCAATTTCTACTAATTCATTCACAATCTTAACATTAAAAAAAAAATCTAAAAATTCACTACATTTTAGTGATATGAAGTTTTACACAAATTTAAGTTCGATCGACACAAATAAAAACTCTTGAAATGATTTTTTTTTTTTTTGACAAAAACTCATAAATTTTAATAAAATATAGTTATGATATCGTTTTTCTTTGAAAACTTATCAATTTATACCGTACTTATGTTTTATAATTCACTGAGAGAAATATTTTGTTAACATATTTTCAAAAAGAAATTTATTAAAATGTTTGATCGGCACACATTTTTAAGTTCTTAAAATTAAGATAGCAATGTACATTAAATTTTAGGAGTAGTTTGATGAAATTAAAATTTAGAGTCAAATCTTTTTCTACTAAAGGTGAGGAAAAATAGGTGGAATTGTCCGCGAGTGACAAGTACGTAGAAAGAAGAAAAAAAGTTTTATTTTCTTTGGTAAGAAAATTCAAATCACAAATTCGATGGTTATTAATACTATATTCTTGTTTTGATAGAAAAAAATTATAGATGGAAAAAAATGTTGTTCTTTAATAAAGAGAAAAATATTATAAAAAATTCATAAATCAAATAGATTAATAGAAGGTAAAGTAAGTAAGGCGTTAAGCAACAACGCCGCATTCAAAATTTTGATAGACCCCTTTCATCCGATTTGATCCTTCAATTTTTATTTTTATTTTTTTTTAGAAAAAAAGAGAAAAAAACAGCACATAGATTTTGAAATTAAATCAAAATACTGTGTCTTTTTTCCTCGTCAAACTAAGTCGGCTACTCTTCTCAAATTTAAGTTCCAATGTCCATTACAAAACCAAATTAATCTAAAATCAAATATTTATTTTTATGATACGTAGTCTCTAAACTTTTGATTTAAATCTTTTAATATGATAAAGATACGTTTTACAAGGAAAATAAATTTGAAAAAGAAAAGGTAATTTGAATTATAATTTTGACAAATTGTTCTTGAATTTTAATTCAAACCTGACAAATTTTTAAAATAGTCTTTAATGTTAGATTTTGAATTTGAAATTTTAACCTGCAAAATTATATTAAAAAATATTAATATAATATTTAAACTAAAAAAAGATAATTATATAAAAATTTTAATATAAAACAAATTCATAAAACTTTTTAATAATATTTTTTTATTTAATCCTATACTTAAGAGTTGTTTTTAAATATAGAAAAATATACTAAACTATTTATAAAATATGACAAAATTTTAGAACTATCAATGATAAACATTGATAGAAGTCTATCTATATCTATCATTGATAATTCGAAAAATTTGTTATATCTTGTAAATATTTTCAATAGTTTTACCATTTGAAATAATTTCTCTATATTTAATGGATGATAGATAACTACAATTAATTTTGTGGTTTATAAACATATTATATTGAACACATTTCACACCATTGTTGAGATTGACATTAAGTTTCTAAATGTACTACCAAATACGTATTTAAAAATATGAAATATAGTTTTTATTTTTATTTAATTTTTTGTTTTCAAACTTATACTTTCAACATTGTCATTATTTTTGTAATGTATTTGTTAGCATATTTAGAATTTGAAAATACATAAACTGAAATTTAATCTTTATACGTAATTTCTAATTAGAATTTAATCTATATAGTTTGACATAAATAGTTTCTACTATAACGACTATTTATAAACTAAATTCTAATATTTTTTTTAAAATTATAAAGATTAAATCTATAATTTAACAGAGGTAAGAGTAAAGATTTGAAGGAGTTATGGGGAGATTCATAAGACAAAGCCCACACATAGTCATGGGTCAAATTAAGTAGTCTCTTCCTTTTTTGGTTGTTTGTTTGTTGTTTTGGGATATGGGGGATGCCCCTATTTTCCTCTTTCTACAAATATAAAGGCGGTGGCTTCTTTGTATTTCTCACTTCAACCTCAAATTTTCAACCATACCTTCCCCTATATTTTCAAAACCATTATTACTACCAATTTTTTTTATTGTTGAATATAATGGAGAGAGAGTGGAAAAAAAATATGTTTCTTTAGATTTATATCTATAAATTATCGATAGATATTTTTAAGGCTAAGTTATACATATATAAAGAAACATTCTTATATTTTGTCCTTAGATTTTCTTTAAATTTTCGAATAGTAATTGAGATTTGATATGGTATGCAATGACCTAGAATGGCTGGTGATTTGAGTTTTTGTTATTGGATATGGTATATTTAATTATGAGTTCTAATCTTTTAATTTCTTTTTCAAATTTTTAATGGATTTTTTACTCTAAGAGTAGTTTTTATATGTTTATGAAAGATTGAAGGTAATATTGTAACTTTTAAAAGAATTGGAAGTATTATAAAGGAGGGAAAAAAATCAATTTTGACTTTTAAACTTGTCAATTGTATCGAATTTAATTTTAAACTTTCATTTTTTTTTTTTTATCAAATTATACCTCAAACTTAGATAAGTATTGCACTCTTAATCCTAAAACTTAGAATTAATGTGCAAATTTGACCCTCTAATAAAGTTTGGCTCCAAATATCATTAAAAACACTCTTCTCTTATTCTCAACAAATTACAAAACATGAAAGTTCATAAAATTTAGAGGAAAACAACACTAGGGCAAAATTTTTAGTTGAAATTTATAAACTTTACCAAAACTATTTCATACTTAATTTGTATATTGATGAAACTTATTTTTATATAAAACTCTTATTTTATTAAAATTAACGTGTTTATGAAGAATTTATACTTTTTTTTTTTTAATCAAAATTAGTTCATAAATTTTCAAAATTTGAATAGAAGGTATATTATAATATTCATTCAAATTTATAGAAATTAAAACTTTAAAAATCTAAAATCCCGTTTGATAACCATTTTATTTTTAAAAATTAAGCTTAAATGATTAAAAAAATCAAAACAAAACAAAAATAAAAAAAATCAAATGATTACCAAATAAAACATAAATGATTATAAATTTAACTTCATATTTAAAACTGAATTTATGATTACAAATCCAACTGATTTTATATTCAAAATTGAATTTTCTTCTGAAAAATTTTCGTCGGTTTTTAAATTTACATCCAACGATTATTAGGAGGAGGAAACGAATAACCTTTTTTCATACTTTACCATATCTCTCTTATAAAGTCTGAATTTTATGTATGGCGGTGGGCCCCATCTCCACCTCCCAAAACAGCGGCGCCACTGCTCTTTTTCACTTTATTTTCAACCTCACCCACCTTCCTCCACCACCCTATCTCATTTTTAATTTTCTATAAACAAATTCCCATTTCTTCCCTTCCTCTATTCCCTTCTCTCTTTCCCTTTTCTTTTATTTCATTTCCAAATTTCTCCCAAAAAAATTAAAAAACCCATTACTTTAAATTAAGAAAATCCTTTAATTGGGATTAATTTGAAGGGAAAAAAAGAAAGAATGAAAGGCGATTTTGCTCATCCCAAGAGCAAAACTTCCAATATGTTATCAAAATTCCATCTCTCAACCCACCCTTTCTCCAACCATCCTCCGCCGCAACAACCCGCCGACGAGCCCACCGCCGCCGTGCCTTCCGCCTTTAAACACCACACGGAACTAACCTCCACCGCCGATGGTTCCACCATCGAGGTGGTCCGTCGGCCGAGGGGTCGCCCACCGGGTTCCAAAAATAAACCTAAACCGCCTCTTGTTATAACCCGGGAACCCGAACCGGCTATGCGGCCGTACGTTCTAGAAGTCCCTGGGGGAAACGACGTCGTTGAAGCTATTTCAAGATTTTGCCGTCGCAAAAATTTGGGCCTTTGTGTTCTCAACGGTTCCGGTACCGTTGCTAATGTTTCTCTCCGTCAACCCTCCGCTACCCCTGGCGCCACCGTTACTTTTCACGGTCGTTTTGAGATTCTCTCCATTTCCGCTACCGTCTTCCCTCAAACCACGCCGTTACCTTTACCTAATGGTTTCACTATCTCCCTCGCCGGACCTCAGGGTCAAATCGTTGGCGGCTTGGTCGCCGGCGCTTTAATTTCCGCCGGTACTGTTTTTATTGTTGCCTCGTCCTTTAATAATCCGCTGTACCACCGGCTTCCGGATGAGGAAGAGATTAAGAATTTGGGATCCGGCGGCGGCAGTGGCGGTGGCGAAGTTCATTCCCCACACGTCTCCGGCGGTGGAGATAGTAGCGGGCACGGGCACGGGCACGGGCACGGGCAGCTTGTAGAATCGTGTGGAATGGCTATGTACAGTTGCCACGCGCCGTCTGACGTAATTTGGGCGCCAACGGCGAGACAACCGCCGCCGCCGCCGTACTAATCCATAACTTTTCATTTTGTTTTCTGCTGATTTCTTTTTCCTATAAATCCTTTTTTTCCCCATTAATTTTCCATTGCTCTTCTGTTAAATTTGTAGGGTTTGTGGTCTGTTCTAGAATTTTTCTTTGATTTGAAATGACTTGAAAAGGAAATGAACTGATTTTTTTTTTTTTTTTGCAAATTATTGTTATTAATTAAATTTCAATAATTCAAACGTCAATGCACTGCTTTAATTATTCATAATAAAATTAGAATAATGATTATTCAAAGTTCATCTCCTCTTCTTCTAATTCACATTTTTAATTTTTTCCGATTTAATTTATGTGAACTGAATTATAATAGTGTTCTAGTTTTGCATGAATCGTATAATTTAGAGGATAAAATATTTCTAAGTAATTCTTTTTTTTTTTTAAGTTGAAGGTTTGATTTTCAATCTCAAATTTTGAATTAAAAAAATAAAATGAAAAATGAAAAAAAAAAGAAAAGAAAGATCAGTAGTTAAAAGCATATTTCTTCGATTTGGATATCAAAGATTTGAATACCGACTACCATGTATTAAAACAATAACATTAATAACAAAACCTATTAAAATAGAGACTGAAAAATACACACATACCATATATACACACATACGCATAGTGTCGAGTAGTTCTAGTTTAAAAAATTTATTGGTAAGTTTATGCATTTTTTTTTTTTTTTTGTATTTATGTGTTTAATTTTATGGCTATATATTTGATGATGTCAAAATTCAGATAGAAAAAATGACAAAGGACTAGGTTTGTAATATGGAAGAAAATGTGCTTGTCAGATAAAGAAAAAAAGGGATTTACTGTTAAAATTAGAGACAGATAATCTTAAAATATGGAAAAACAGATGTATAATTAAGGTATCTTATATAACGTTATAATAAATATTTACAGTAAAATGTTATAATAAATATTTACAGTAAAATTGAACGATTAGGGTTCATTTCAATCTTCTTACAACTAGAGTTTTTCTTTATCCTAAACATGTTAAAATAAAATTTGATAGACAATCTTGAATTTAGTTGAATACAAGTTTATTTTTATTTTGTACCCATTTTTTTTTTTTATCGTTTTCCTAACATTTGATCTATTTTCTTGATCTAAATTCATCCACAATAATATTGAGAACTAATGGGCCAATAATCTTTTTTTTTTTCAAACAGTAAATCGCAAAATGAAAATTGATTTTTTTGTTTGGTATAAAATAGTTGAGAAATAACGATAAATTAAGAACATGACAGAAAACATCAATAAAAAGTATATAAATTGTAAACTAAAAGTAATAAATTTTGTAATGAGGATAAATTTTTAAACAAATATCACTTCATATACCTGAACTTTTAAGCTTGTATCAATTTAATTCTAAATTAATGATTATATCGATTTAAGTTCTAATTTTAGAGTAGTATTATTTTGAACTCCAAATTAATAGTTGTATTAATTTAAATCCTGAATGTTCATAAATATATCAATTTAAATCCTAAACTTTCATAAGTATATCTAAATATAATATAATAAAGAATTTAAATTTATACACTTATAAAATTTGAAGATTCAAATTGAGATAATTATAAAAATTCAGAATTTAAATTAAAGTAATTATTAATATAAGATTTAAATGGATATATTTATGAAAATTCATAATTTAAATTAATACAATCATTACAAAACTTTCCAAATTTAGGAATGTAATTTTTAAATATTAAGCGGTGAGCAAGAAGAGCAAGCGTTAAAAACCAGCTTTACATGGAAGCAAAATTGTATTATATTATTATTCTCGATCGGTCCACTTATTATCACAAGAAACAAAAGGAAAGCATATAAATTAATATATCACCAAGTAATGGTTGAGACTAAACTTTTTTTCTTTCTTTTATTTATTTTTCTTTTTTACAATAGGGATTAAACTTCATTTGTGTTATAATTCAATAATTTAATTCTTGAAGTTTAATATACAATTATTTATCGCACATATAATTAGCTTCATTCCTACTATGAGAAATTTTATTAAAATTATCAGGTGTCAGATTTTATTAGATAAAAATAGTCATAGTTTATAAACCTATTGAGTTATGTTAATCTATTTATTAGTCTACATATGTAAAAAAAAAAAATGGTAGTTAATTATATCAGCAATAATTTTCACATGATAGAGATTATATTACAAACTCTAAAAATAGATAAACTGCATTATAATAATAAAGTTGAGAGATTAAATCATTGCTAAAATTGAAAGTATATAGACATAATTGTTGCAAACTACTGAATTGTTACTTTTATGAAGGTTCAAAGTATTAATAGTGATTTTAAACTTTTTATTTTTTGGGCAAATATCAATTTATGTCCCTAAATTTTGAGAGTTAGGTTGTAACAATTTAAACCATAAAATAATAATTGATCAATTCAAATCCTGAACTTTGAGAATTGTATTAATTTAAACTCCAAACTAATAATTGTATCAATTTAAACCTCGAACTTAAAAAAATATATCAATTTAAACTCTAAATTTTTATAAGTATATCAATTTGTATCCAAATAAAACATAATGGATGATTTAAATTGATAAGGATTTAAATTGATGGACTTATGAAAGTTCAGGTTTTAAATTGATATGACTTCCAAAATTTAGGATATAAATTAATACGATTATTAATTAAGATTAAAATTGATAAAATCATAAAATTCAGAGTTTAAACAGATATTTATTTTTTTTTTTTTTTAAAAAAAATTTCATTAAATTTAACCTGAGATATTTAGGGTTAAAGATGGTGAATTATAAATGCTATAAATAATAATTAGATTTATTTTTCAATATATATATAAAAAAAAGATTGGACAACGTAGAAATTTAATAGTTGGACTATGGATTAAACTATATAATATGAATTTAGTTTTTGATAGGTATAATTTGAAGTTTTCTATTATTAATCTCCTAAGCTTTAGCATTATTAAAAGAAGTTACTATCATTTATTTAATTTTTACTTCAAATAATTAAAAATATAAAAATTGATTGACCAAAAAATTACATCTAAGGTTTAAGTTATAGTGATGAAATTGATAATTAAAGGGCGTAATTTGCAATATTAATGAGAGAGGATTGTGTGATTATTACACAGAGACAAGATTGAGCAAAATTAGGTCACGTGGGAGATAAAACAATGACAAATAATTAATTTCTTTGTCGACTTCTCTTTATTTGGACTTTTCTTCACCCAATTTGTACTCAACTGTCACTCTCAATTTCCACCAAATCCACTCTTTATGAAGATCACTTTTTTCCCCTTTTTTTCTTATACATATATAGTTTAACAATTGCTAGGTGAGAATACGTCAACCTTTAAAATGATAGTAGATGTTGTTGATACCAAAATTTGAACAAGAGCAAACGCACCTGACCCTCACATGAGATAATCACGGTAAACTTATAATTGAAGGAAAAACGTGACTTGCTCTGATTCTTAAGTCAGAAAGTGTATCTACGTAGCAAGTAGAGAGTTTTGAGTGTAGAAATAAATTTAGTTCTTGTTGGAGCTGTTATGATGTATTTGTAGATGTAGTTGACCTAAGTTCCTTTCCAATAGAGTTTCGAAGTTACATTAGGGTTATCCACCGAGTTAAAACATCTTCCCTTTACTCCATTTTAGATCTAAGTCGTTGGTATTTTATTAGACTGAAAGGTCGAGCATGCTAGCAAGCCAGCAACCCTTTTCTTTAGGCTCATTTTACTTTTAGAATATCGTTTTCAGTTTAAATCTTATTGTCTTTTTAGTTTTATCGTCTTAAAAAACACTCGATAATAAAAATGTCATTAAATCTAAAATATTTAATAAGAGATGCATTTAGTTACTTAATTATGTTTGAATAGCCCATAATTATGTTTGAAGTAACACAATAGTTTATTTAGACTAGTTTGTAATAACATCATAGGATTTAATATTATAATTCTATATATAGAGAGAAATAAACATAAAGAGGTGGTTATTACCTTTCTTTTTTTTATTATTTTTTTTGTTTACAATTAATTTTTCTTGTCGATCACTCAGCTTTGTCTTTATTTTGTTTTTGTTTTTTTTATGTTTTCTTCTCTTTAGTTTTTTTTTTTTATCTTTTTTGGTTAAAGTTCTAGAGTTTTTTTTTTCATGTGCAAAATTTTATCCATTTTCATGCTTTTGGTTCAAGATGTCAATTTTGATGCTTCAACTTATTCATCAAAAAAAAAAAAATAAAAAAAGAAAAAAATAAAATAAAATAAAATACGAAAGAAGAAGAAGAAAATAAAAAAAAAAGAAAAAAATTATGATTCATATCTTAGTCAAATTTTGAAAATTAAAATTCAAGTTAAATTTATTTTTTAAAACATAGATTGATCGACTCATGTACATCTCAACTAATCTCATATGATAACTCGTACCATTTTAAACTATTATCTCTCAACCTATGCAAATGATTTTGTCCATGTATTTTTAGACCTTTTTTGAAAAAAAAAATGTTATAATGGGTCACATTTTACCTTTTTTTTCCCTTCTTTTCACATTTCTTAATATCACAAACATCTATATCAATTCAATTAAATCACTCAAAAGAATCATGTAAAAATAAATTTAAAATTTAGATTCTATGCCGAAACGAACCTAACTTAATAGATATAAGACTTGAAATATTTTTGTAAATTTTTTTCTTTGAACATGGAGAGAAAAAAGTAAAACAAATGTTCAAAAGGTCTTTCACTTTTAAGTTTGTTTAATCTTAATCTCAATATTTTAAAACGTTAACTTTTTTATCCATACATTTTTATGTATTAAATTTAGTTTTCTACTATTTGTTTATTGTTAATTTTTACAAAATTCTTTGATAATGAGACATTATTAGTTTAAAATGAAAAGTACATTATTTTAAAGAATGTATTGAATATAGTAACTAAACTAAAACTTTTTGAAACTAAGTGGGACAAATATTAAGTTAAAGAAACAATTTTTTAAAGAAAAGAAAAGAAGATAAAATGAATAGCATTGAATAGGGTGATGGGGTGTAAAGTCAAAAATGAAATTAAAGTCTAGGGTTTGGTGGGAGAGGAAGGGGGAAAAGATTGAATGAATTGAATTTGGATTGAGAGAGAAGAAGTGAGAACACAAAGTCATATGATTTTGACATTTAAGCCAATTGGCATTCAACTTGCAAGCCTCCATAATTATTCACTCTCCTTTAATTCTTTCTATTTCAATACTATTCTTGTCTTTTTCTTTTTCCCTTTTTTTTTTTTTAATAATCTTTTTCTTGAAGCTTCTAAATTAATTAATTAATTAAATAATGACATTGTTTTGGATAAGGAGAGTTGATTGGAGAATTTTCTAGTAAAAGTATGGAAGCGGACAAAGTGTTGTCGTTTTGAGACACACACACATATATCTTCATCTTAATCCCTATCCTTTCATACAACTACTTTTACTTCAACTTCTCTCTCTCTTTTTCTTTCTAGAATCATCTTTGTTCAAGATGATAAATATCATATTCAACAACTTGTTTATGATTCAATTCAACAAAAAAAAAAAAAAAATATTGAATATAAAAGAAGTACATAATTTGATATTATCTATGGATCACGATAATTAGTTGTTCAAGACTCTCGAATTTATGTTTGCTATAATAGATTTCTTTTCTATATAGTTGCAAAGTAAAAACATGTATACTTTCGTTCTTTTTTAATTTAATAATTGTGGTGTAAAAGAGTAATTGAACCGTTTCAAGTTTTAAAATAGTAATTATTGGTATCTTTATGGCTATATTATGTTCAATTTATAAATGGACTCATGGGTTTCACTTGTTAAGACTTTATTTTCAGAAGACTTAAATTTGGGATTATCCAAAAATCGTTAGAATAATATATGAATTAAGTCAGATCTATAATTATTCATCTTTAATAAATATATCTACTTTGAATCTCCTTACGATTTTAACTATCACATGGAAAATGAAAAGCTCAAACAACATCTAGTGAATTGGTACCATAAGTTTGTATTTATAATTTTCTATGATTAATGGGTTAGTTTGCAAGTCACATCACTATATGGAAAGTCATGGATTAACAATCGCGTCCACCCACACAAATAACTTAAATTTAATTTGTTACCTACGTGTGTGTGAATTAAATAGTAATTGGAAAAATTAAAGCACACTTACTTTATAAATACATATCCAGAAAAAGAGGTTACTTCCTCAAAAGGAAATGAATATGCAGCAAAAGTGAGTTAAAAAAGGAAAGAAAAGCTTACAAAAAAAAAACACAAATCTCTATTATAAGTAATCTACTTATAAATTATATTTGTTCTTTATATGTGTTGTGGTTGGATTACTGCAATATAACTACCTCCATAATTTAAGTAATAATAATGATTTGAAAGTAGTCAAGTAATAATCAATTGTGTGAACTAAACTATAGTATGAAACAGAGAGAAAAAGGCATTAGTTTTAGGTTACCTTACAAAAATTAAATGTGGGTTGTGGGGTTGAGAGATTATTAAAGTTGTTATTCAATAGGTTTGGTGTGTTATGGCCAATCCCATAACTTAAATATTTCACTGCAAGAAAAAAGTTTTTTGTCAATGCATAAAAAGGGCATCAGAAGAATACAGGCGAGAGAAGAAGCATCTGCCGACAGGTATTTTAGGTATCAGAAGTTATAATTGTCGTCAAGAGATATGCACTATCTTCTGACACTGTATCCTCGCTTGTCGGAAGATCTTGAAAATAAATTGAATTAGTTAATAACTGCCGACGATATAGAAGAGCATGTCAGGAGAAATTCTTTCTGCCGACAAATTAAATGAGCATCGAGAGATATATTAATAAAACCCTAACTTTCCTCTCTCGGTTTTATTTCCTCTCACCCTCTGCGTGCCTTATCGTTGTCCCCTTTCTTTCCAGATTTTCTCCCAGTTCTTCGTCGTGCTCAACCTCCTGCTGGCCGCCCCAAAGTCTTCCCCATCGCCAACCGCCTCCTCTCCCGCAAGATCACTGGTTGTCTCCTCCCCTTATTTTTGATTGTTGGCCAAACATCTATTGGGATTGGTGTCCTAGATCTCTTATATTCTCATAGTTTGTAACTTTGTATAAACAAATTGTTATTAATAAAATAATTATTTTTTTATGTGCACTAACTAGGGTTGGCAACAAAGTCGGGGCGAGGTGGAGAGGGGTTCCCCGTCCTTGTCCTCGATGGGGAAATTTACCCTCATTCTCGCTCCCATCCCTTCCATTTGAAGGTAGGGACGGGGGCGAGGATTCCCCATTGGGGAAACGGGGTCCCCTGGTTTCTCCATGGGGACCTTTTTTTTTTTTTGAAAAAATATTTTCCTTAAAATTCTCTTTAGTTTGGACTCGGACACTTTAATTAGGCTTAAATTGGGCTAAAGGAAAAACTATGCTAAATGTAAGAAGTATATATATATATATATATATATATATATAATACATATACATAGCAAAATATATTAAAAACTAATTGGGGCGGGATCGAGGTCAGGGACGGGGCGGGGATACCCTCCCTATCTCTGTCTCGTCCCCGATTCGAGGACCCTAAAGAGGTCCCCGGTTTGACCCCATCCCCGGTTAAACGGGGATTCCACGCCCCAATCGGGGCGGAGCCCTAATTTTTCCTACCCTAGCACTAACTTAATCCAATAAACTAAGATACTAGGTTATTTTATGTAACTTAAACGTGTATGTGGCGACATATAGGTGGATCATGTTTAAGTGATAACTTGAATGGTCTGTAGTAAATGGATAAGATTGAGTATCTTATCCTAGTGACACTATGGATACGACCCACTTTATAATTGTTACAATTATTGTAAAGTGTTACAAATGATCTAATTCTGGTCATTCATGTGGAAGCATGTGAGCAAGGATATAGTATACAAAGAGTTTGTATAAGATCTGACCAGGAAATTATTAGTCTCTCTTTATAAGACCGTTGCTAGAAGAGAGTTACATTTCATTAGGATGACCATAGGTAGCTTGACGTTAATCCCGAGTGAGATGTGAACTCCTGCCTATGAGGTGATCCTTTGATTTGTATGGGTGAAAGTGATTAGATTCACCGACTCAATATGCCTATCATTTTGAGGATTTGTCTAAATGGGGAGCTGGGAACTCAATTACACAAGATGAAATTTACTTCTTCCCTTTGTTAGGATAAGTAGATGAATTACTCTCTTAAGGACTGATTCCAGGTCTTGAATAATGAGGATCCTTACCCTCTCATTGGCCAAAGAGGGGTCTAGTTATAGTGGGACTATGACTAATTGTTCATTAAAGGGATCAGTGATACTTAAGGAGTTATATGTAACTACAGGGGTAAAACGATAATTTTTATCTAGTTGTACTTACGAGCAATTTGTGAAGGGTCAACGCACTATTGATTGGTTTTATCCAATGGACACAACAATATATCTATAGTATGAAGAGTATAGCTGTTAGTATTTAGTGGAGTGATCGACAGTTAATGAATGTTAATTAATTTGATTAAAGAGTTTAATCAATTAATCTCGTATCGTTGGAGCTTCAATCTGTAGGTCCATAAGATCCCCTTGTTAGCTCAATAAGGATTAACGAGAATCAAATTATTATGATTTAATTTGAATTGTTCAAATTAATTAATTGTATGAGATACAATTAGTATAATGTATGTTGATACATTATTAAAAAGTGTCATGTATATGATACATTATAATATAAAGTTTTAATGAGAGAAATAAATATTTGAATATGATTCAAATATTATTTCTATGAATGTGATTCATGTAAAACTATAGGTTAAAATTAATGTGAGTATGATTCATATTAATATTATAGTTATAAGAGAGAATTTTATTAAAGGTTATATTATATATGATATAATATAAATTATAGGTTATATGTTATATGTGATATAAGATATGGTCTAATTTTAATATATATTAAATTATTTAATATAAATTAAAATTTGTACTTTTTGAAAATCAACTCCTAAGAGAGTTAATTTTCATGTTATGGGGAGTCATCCATAACTCCCATATGCTTCTCTAAAAAATGCTAGAAGGAGGAGAGAGATAATGATGAAAGTTTTTTTTAGAGATAGAAGAGTCTGTTCCTGTTAAACTTCTTCTCCTCTGCCATCTTCAATCTAAAAACAGTTCTCTCAATTTCCTTCACCAAGATTTACAAGAAAGCCCACTTCTCTTTTTTGATTCTTTCCTTAAGGATAACAATAAAGACTCCTCATAGTGGTGTTCAAGAAACAAAGTGTTGTGTTGCTAATTTTGGGAGAAGCAGAGAAGTTTGTGATTTCACCGAAGAAAGGAAGCGAAAAATTAGATCTTTTAAGGGTTAGTTCAGTTTCTTTCTTTTTCCTTTATGTACTTATAGAAGCACCTCAAGGGTGATTGTTTATCCAATAGTTTCTATACGCTTTGTTTATTAAGTTACGTAAAACGATCTCAAAGATACAAGTGATCGCTCGCTTCTGCTGCGAGAAATAAATTCTCTTCAATTGGTATCAGAGCCATGTCAACTTTGAAGTTCGCTTTTCTGACTTAATTACAAAATTTTGGTGGGATTTTGTGTACTGCATTGTGAATGTATGTTTATTGCATATGAATGTTTCAAAATTGGCATACATTTACCGCTTTAAAGTGTTTAAAATTGTAATTTTCCGGTAATTTGGGTATTTAAATTCCACTCTCGAGTCTGTAAGTCCATGTTACTCATTACATTTGATTTGCTGAAGAGTTTAATTGCCATTGGAGCAAGAATGGGCTGAAGATCGAAGCAGAATTTCATTTTTGTGTTAGAGCATAACGGGCAACGTAATTACGCTGCCCTTTTATGTTGGAACGCAGAACCCTCAGTGTAGTTACACTACCGAGAGGGTAACGTTACGCTGTAGCAAGTAAAAAACAAGCGTAACAATGCTGCCATGGAGCTCATTACGCTTCGAAGTTCATCCGCGAGCGCCAGCCAGTTTGTATTTGTGCGTTCAACTTATAGTTGAGGCAGTTTTGCGTGCATTTTTTATTCCTTCGAATTTATTTGTAATTAATTATTAATTAATTTATTTGTAATTGTAAATTAATTAAATTAATATAATTAGTGTATATTAATTAATTAATTATTTAGGATACCAATTTTGATCCATTGTTGCTACTTATTATTTTATGCATGTAATGTATGATTTAATTATTTATACAACATAATGGATGCCATACAGGTTAAAATCTCACCATAAGATAAATATAAATCATGCATCATATTTAGTTTAAGAGTTATATTATATAGTTGCATTATTTGGTTAAGCATGCTCATGCATCATATTTAATATAAGAGTTATTTATATGATTGTATGCATTAGTTAAACATGTCCATGCATCATATTTTAATATAAGAGTTATATTGTATGATAGATGTATTACTTATTTTCATTCTTGTATAATATAAAGTGTTATAGTATGTAATGAAAAAGTAATATAAATAGTTATATTAATTTAATTAATTGTTTAGGATATCAATTTTAGGATATCAACATAATGTATGCTATATAGGTTAAAATCCTACCATAAGATAAATATAAAATCATGCATCGTATTTAGTATAAGAGTTATATTATATAGTTGCATGATTTGGTTAAGCATGCTCATGCATCATATTTAATATAAAAGTTATATTATATGATTGCATGCATAGTAACATGTCCATGCATCATATTTTAATATAAGAGTTATATTGTATGATAGATGTATTACTTATTTTCATTCTTGTATAATATAAAGTGTTATATTATGTAATGAAAAAAGAAATGCATGAAGCAGTACATTACCTTAGAAATATAACTGTTATATTTTTTTGTATGTTATTAGATGCATGGTTTAGATTTTAATTGTTTCATTAAATCTTTTAAGTGTTATAGGTTAATGAAATTAGAATTAAAATCTATGATCAACAGTTGCATGTAAACATATGTTAAATTAATTTTAAATGGTTTAAAATTGATTACACCTAGACCTATGTTAAACATACCTCTAGGGTGATTAGAAATAAGATTAATATTTTATTTTCTATTTAATAGGATTGAATTGAATTAATAAAAGATTAAATTTATAACATAGTTGTCTATAAGAGACTTTTGTCTAAGGAAGGTTTTGTCTAGGCTGAGGTATTTAAGCCGACAAAAATGGAGTACCCCTATCTGAGAATCGACCTGAAAGGTGAATTAGACAAATATGTTATAAACATGCCGCAAACGATTTAGTTTATTAAAGTGTTTAATGAACATAATCATTTATTGTCAAAATATCCAATATAAGAGTTATATGGGGCAAATTTTAACAATCACTTAGATAAATTTATTAATCGTTGTTCGTTGCTATCGTGATTCGCTCTAGGAGTGTATTGTCTAAAATAAATTGGAAGAATAAGTTCCAAGTATAAGTGATGCGTTGATGCTTTGATGCGTTTAAGTATTTGTAACGCGTTAGCGGTTTAGAGAGGTGCAACAGAACGCATAACACTCCTTCTAATGACGTTCAAGTTTTCCTAAACCAGACCCAAGTATAAATCTAATTTAGGTTCCTGGAAAATCCAGGGTTGAACTCAGGGATTCAGTTAAAAAACGCAGACCTCGCGTTGTATCTATTGTAGGGGTTTTCCTAAATAAATGAGAGAAATGTTTTATTTACACTAAAATGATGTGCCTGTACAAGAAGATACAAAAGAGTTGAGTGGTGAGTGATGGATCATGCGAAAGTGGAGTTTAATATAAGTGGATGCGTCGGTCTAAGATGAATGTACACAAACCAGAATGTAATGTGGATGAGATGGATGATTTGCTTATCTTTTGTTTATGCGTTAGACTTTATTCAACACTTCTCAATGCGAATAACATGCAAAACCTATTTCTAGGATGCATGCGTTTAACACAGAATGCAATAGATACCAGTAAGTCTATCTCTAGCTGTACTAGGCGTCCTACTTGATGCAACTTAGTTATTCTTTCGAACAATCTAAGTTAAAGAAGCTTTTACCAATTGATCAAGTTGGCTTAAGCGTTGAAATGAAATTTTGCATAAAGTATAAATGCATTCAACATGAACAAGAAATGAACAATAGAAAAAATGTGATGGATCAAATATATGAATTTTATAAAGAAGCAAATTGTCTTTACAAAAGCAATATTCAATCAAATGAAACGAAAGTGATAAATGAGATGAAAGGAACTGAGTCAAGCCGCAGAGTACAATCTCTTGTATCTCTTTGGCTCAATTCTGTTGTGTACAATCACTTGTATAGGAAGAGGACGAAGTGTCTTTCTCAAGCTTAGCTTCCTCCACCTCCCTGACCGGTGGTGGTGGTGGTTCTCAACCCTTCTGATCGTCTTAGCACCACAGCACAACTTAAACTACAACTACACTAATTACAAAGAGTAAGGATCTTGATAATTTCTTAACTGAATAATTTTCTCCCTACGAACTCTGGAGGGACTTCATCTATTTATAGGCGTTGGTCATGTCCACTTGGTGAATGGGCAACATTAAAGTCCATACCCTGGTCAGCCGCCTGACTCTCGGGAGCTTTTCAGACGCTGCCTGCTGCAGGTGCTCATACTTGCAAGTGGTGATGTGAGTCAATCAGCCTGGATCAATAAATCTTCTTTGCATTGAATTCCCTCCGACGGATGGCCCATGCGTTAGAGCTTTCCCTGCGGCACTTCTTGACTATGTGTTAGCTTCTTGTAAAAATCCTGCAATACAATGCGTTAGCGCCACAGTATTTAGTAATAAAACTTCTTTTGCATGAGTTTGCTAATGTTTGATTAATTCCATGCATTTCTACTAAAAATGAGGAGAATTTATTATTAAAAACTTTAGTTGTTCCAACTTAAGAGCAAAAATAACTTGTATTTCTACAAGTTATCAATCGTACCTAAGTAATAAACCCTAGGTTATGAAATACTTAGTGGGAGAAAAAAGATGTATATGATATGTCAATTTTCTACTCATGTTCTTCCTTAAAGTTCACACAGTGAGACGCATGATTGGCTTTAAGGTACCCTGGGAGCATTCCTTTTGGATGGTGTTTATATGGGTCAATACCAAGGTGAATGGAGAAAGTATTTATAGTAAGTGGGAGAAAAATGTGTGTCAATATGTCCTACGATCTCCTTCATTGGTTTGCATCGTGAGACATTCTTGCATGATCTCAAGGCACTTTGGGAGCATCCCTCTTCGAATGATTTGTGCATCAGGTCAATATCAGCGCGAACTCCAAAAATGGATAGGATTGATTTAGTTTTTGCCTCACGGTTTTTTTCCTTCGGTTGACTCACTGGGGCAGAACTCTAAGGTCTAAAATAGAGGGTCATACTCACAAGAAATTGTTAAGCAAGTTAATGAGTTCTTGATCATATCAATGGTGACTAATTATTATAGGAACAAGAGTTATTCTGGTGTAATAATTGGTTGAGAGTGTTTTAGTTTATTGAAAGAGTGATGACCACCCTTCAGTGACTTTTATCCTAAATCACTGAAGCATCATTGCAAAATTAGATGTTAAATGGGTTCATTAAAATTGTACTAAATTGATTGGATTTATAAGAGTCGTGCTAAAATCTAATGTAGTTGAGAACCATCTCCTGCATGGAAGACTCCTTGCAGTGACAACATTCCTATTTTTCCAGGGACGTCTTCTACTCTATCTTTAACTTGCTTTCTTAGATTAGGTTATTTTTATTTTCATTGTTATTTTGGATATATGGATGCTTCCTTGGGTGTGGTACGTTTGCTCTTGTAGGTGCAACAATAAGTCTCCTCGGTTCGCAAAACAACGAAAGAATTCCTTTCATCCTCCAACGCATGGCTTCAATCGCATGAATTCCAACGCATGATCGCATGCATTGTTCCGCCTAAGGTCTTTTCCTGTTATCTTGTATGTCTTATCCTTTTGAAATTCTATCTTTCCCGATTGCGTTGTTTTGTGATGTTTCTATGATGCTACGTATAGTTCACCGCATCTTCTAACTAATCAACGCAAAGCATTCTTTACTTTTATTAGCTTCTTTAAATTTTGAAAGACTTAAGTTTTATTTTGTGCAAACCTTTGTTCAAATATTTATTATCACATTCTTGTAATTTTTTTTTTAGCTTTGCGGTGAGAACGCTGCCAACCACTAAGTTTGGGGGTGGCAGCGGTCGCGGAGAATTGCGTTCATTGCATTGCGATCATTTGAAAAAAAAAATGAAGCGAGTTTTTGAGAATAATAACTCCACTGTCAATGCAATGGGGAAACCCATGTTGATAAGAGTTAAGCTTGAAAGGCACTTGCTCGAAGTTGGATGTCCGCATGACACACGTGGGGGCAAGCCAAAACAAAGGCAAGTCGCTAGGATCAGCGCATTAACGCAACTCCTCTATTCGGCACAAGCTAAATCAAATGAGACAAGAGTTGAGTTAAATATGGAATGCAACCGAAGTTGTATGCCCACATGACACACGTGGGGGTAAGCCAAAAAGAAGGGCGTAACCAGGTTTAACACCGCATTTGAATAAGTCATCGCAAAGTTTTGAAGTATTTTTTACGAACACATTCTCAAAAGCTAAATGAAAAATTGTGGTGAATGAATAAAAGTTTTTGAGCAAAGGCTTCCTGGATCTAAACTTAGAAAAGATCTTTTTGAAGAAGCAGCCAAAGTGGAGGGAAGCATTACGGTGATAGTCAGAGGTATGAGGAAATTATATTCTGAGAAGCTAGTCATCGCAAAGGAAAGCATGAAGGAGAGTTCGAATTTCTTGAGTATAATGCATGCTTGAGGATAAGCATGATTTTAAGTTTGAGGGTGTGATGACATGCAGAAATACATGTCATCTTAGGCCTTTTACTTAGAATTATGAAGGTTGTTAGGCAGAATATGCGGCAATCATGATAGGAATTCACGAGAAAATGAGCTTGCGTTGATCAACATGTTGAATCTCAGCTAACCCGTTATTTTGCATTATTATGTGTTCAATGTTTTATTTTTGTAGCTAAAACAAGAAATGGACGCTAATGCAAGAATCGAACCATCGCATAGACGACCGCATACTGAGAAACTATCCATCGCAAAGGAAAACGCATCGATCAACGCATGGATGTTGCGATAATCAGTCGTATGTGTCCATCGCATGGGAGTTGCGCTCGTCAAGCGATTGCGATCATCATGTACAGTTGCGGTATTAAGCAAATGCGGTCATTGAATGATTGCGGCTACTCGACAACGCATACTAATGGGATCAACGCAAGGTTGGTGGAATGAACGCATCAACGCATCTACCTCGAGAAAAACTAAAAGATGATGTTGACATTCACCTACCACGCCATTAGTAGCAGAGGTTTAGAAAGGACTAACGCGTCGAATGTCAGACTCAGAGGAATCCAATTAATGCTGTTGGTGACCCAAGCTCTATAAATAGAAGCCGGTGAGCAGAAATTCAAGTTATCCAAGGTTTTCACCTGAGGTTCACCTAGGGTAGATCCTTGTGATCCATACAAAATGCATGAGAAGATGCTGAGAGTTCTTCACCTTCTTCATCCATTCCAAGTGACGACTAGAGCCTTTGACTGGAGCTAGATCTCGAGAGAGTTAGCTCCTCCGCCCATCCATGGCACCACCGACAGCCTTGACGCACATCCGTTGAAAGTAAGTCTTTGCTTCCAGCCAATCATTTCATTTTCTTTTCTTTTCTTATATTGTATTGTATGACATTTTGTGATTAAGGAATTATTACAATTTGTTTTCAATGCATTTCTCTGTTTCCTTAGACTCCATCTCCATCTTCTTTTCTTAGCATCTTTACTTTCATTGCAACACTTAGTGAGATTGCTTGGGTATTGCATACTTAATCATGTGGATTAGGGATATGAAGCATGTAGCAACCTACCAAGAGGTGTGCATTGCGCGAGTGTGTGAGTAACCTTATTTGCTTAGTGTGAAGCTGCGGCAATGCCTGTCTATAGGCTAACGCATTGCTTGTTTATAAGTAAAGTCAGCAACAGTCAACTGCCCGAGAGGGTAAATGGTTGGTCGCATTAAGTAAAGTATGCATTGTTTACTAGAGATAGGAATAAGCTTAGGTCAGCCAAGTTCATGCGATTACCTTGTTTTATGAACGCATCATTCATCATTTAGGCATACTTGAGAGAGTAGTCTAAAACCCAAATCTAAGACTCGAGAGAGCAGATTGGAATGCATAGACAAGAACAGGGAACTTAGAGATAGGCTCCATTTGTTAACCTGCATTGCATGCACCCTAAGAATAGGAATGATATTATGTAGTCGTCTTATTTGTGTGTGTGTCATTTTGTCATCGCATAAATAAGAATAGAGACTCATATGTAGGTTCTATAGACTTATCGCATATATCACATGCATTCTAGCATTAGAAGCCGTAGCATTCGCACCGAGAGGTGGTTTACTATTATATGTGTGTTGCATGATCGCATGGCTTGCGTTGACTAAGGTGGTCCTTGCGGTCACTCTCAAGGGTTGCAATGAAAATATCTCCGCATTTTATCTATTTTCCCATTTATTTATTTCATGTCAAGTGTTGTCGTATCTTTACCTCTCATGCATATTCTCATTGCGTTGTCTATTAGATAGGAGTAGGAGTAAGATTAACTTAGAAACCCCTCAAACATTCTTTTATTTAACCGCCACATGCACATCACCGCATACATATAGCTACAAGTCCCTGTGTTTGACCTCAGATTACCTGAGAAACTGGCGTTTGCATTATACTTGGCGTGAACGCAAGAAAACTTGTGACAGGACGCATGGTCATCGCATACATTTATTAACGCATATTCATTCCAACGCATGACCATCGACACATAACTATCAACGTATATCTTAAGAACATGCATCGTATACCGCGCCCACGGGATTTTAGTTGTCGAGTAAAATTGACTTCTAATTTTCCGACCTAATTTTCGTCTTGACTAAGGAATGTCTTGTAGTCCGAACCCCTGATGCAACACGAAGTATTTGTGATGAATTTGAGAAATAGATGAATGCTAATGATAAGGCCCGAGTTTACATTTTGGCGAGCATACATGATGTCTTAGCCAAAATATTTGAGAGCATGGTCATTATACTTCAGATCATGCAATCAGTGCAAGAATTGTTTGGATGAGAGTCCTCACAATTCAAGCATGATGAGGTTGTCTTGGACGAAATCAGTAATGTCAACTCTCATGAACTACAGTCCATATTGAATGTCAAAGGACTGATAGAGGAGATAAATGTTGTCAACTCTAGTGAAGTTTATAAAAAAAGGTTTGACCTCTGAGATAAAACTTGGAGTTTATAATAAAGGGGTTTGAAGTTGATCCCACTACTCTTCTTAAAAGAAAGAAATCCATTAACAGTAAATCTGATTTGCTTGTCTTAGAAACATGCTTAGTGGAGAACGACGATTCTGCTTGGATAATTGATTCAGGGGGCCAGTAACTATGTTTGTTCTTTCTCTCAGGGTTTTAATACTTAGAGACGATCTGAAGCCTTAGAGATGACTCTTCGAGTTGGTACTAGAGATGTCATTTCAGCCATTGCTGTAGATAGACTCAAGTTATTTTTAAACAAGAAATAATCTATGTTATTAGATAACGTATACGTTGTTCCTAATATTAAGAGGAGTTTAATCTTTATTTCTTGTTTGATTGAACAAAAATATTCTCTTTCCTTCTTAGAAAATAAAGTATTTATTTTCAATAATGGAATGTAGATAGGCTTTGCTTCAACGGAAAGTAACTTATATGTACTAGGGTCGTTAATTATAAAAGTTGTCCTTAATACTGAAATAATCTGAGTGACAATAACTACCAAAAGACCAAGAGTTTCACCTAAAGAAAATGCCCACCTTTAGCATCTAAGATTATGTCACATTAATCTCAATAGGATTAAAAGATTGGTTAAAAGTGGAATTCTAAATGGTTTAGAAGAAAACTCTTTACCTGTATGTGAGTTATGCCTTGTAGGAAAAATGACGAAACGATCTTTTACTGGAAAAGATTATAGAGCCAAAAAGATCTTGGAACTTATACATTCAGATCTTTATGGTCCAACGAATGTAAAAGCAAGATGAGGGTATGAATATTTCATCTATTTCATAGATGATTATTCAGGATATGAGTATTTCTACCTAATGCAACACAAGTCTGAAACCATTGAAAAGTTAAAGAAGTATACAACTGAGGTTGAAAACTTGTAAGGTAAAAGAATAAAAACATTTTGATCTGATCGTGGTGGACAGTATATGGACTTAAGATTCCAGTACTATATGATAGAACATGGAATAACATCCAATCTCAGCCCCTTTATACCTCAACATAATGGTATATCCAAAAGGAAAATAAAACCCTGTTAGACATGGTTCGGTCTATGATGAGCTATACTAAACTTCTTGACTCATTTTGGGGATATATAGTGGAGATTGCAATTTATATCTTGAACAATGTTCCTTCAAAGAGTGTTTCTGAAACACCTTATGAGTTTTTGAGAGGTATGGCCACTTCAGAATTTGGGGATGTTCAACGTATGTGTTAATGAAAAATCCAAAGAAGTTGAAACCTCGTTCAAGAGTATGCCTATTTCTAGGCTACTCCAAGGAAATGGGAGGTGGATACTTCTTTGATTCAAAGGAGAATAAAGTATTTGTATCGACAAATGCTACCTTTTTTAAAGAAGACCACATGAGAGACCATAAACCACGAAGCAAAATAATATTAAATGAAATTTCTAATAAGACTATAGAGACTTCAACAAGGGTTGTTGAAGAGGCTAGTACATCTACAAGAGTTGTTGATGTCAGTTCATCTAGTCAATCACATCCATCTCAAGAGTTGAGATTGTTTCAACATAGTGGGAAGGTTACGAATCCACCTATTAGACACATAGGTTGAATAGAATCCCAAGACATCAACCAGAGGGGTTCATTGAGCAAGGGAAGAAGCACAAGTTTACAAGCTTAGTTGGTCAATTTATGGATTAAAACAAGCATATTGATCTTAGAATATAAGATTTGATATTGTGAACAAATCTTATGACTTTGATCAGAATGTTGATAAGCCTTGTGTTTACAAGAAAATCATCAATAGTTCAGTACCTCTCATTGTGTTGTATGTGGATGATATCCTACTCATTGGGAATGATGTAGGATTACTGACAAATATAAAGAAATGGCTAGCCGTCCAGTTCCAAATGAAAGATTTGGGTGAGACGTAGTTTGCTCTAGGAATACAGATCATAACACCAACTCTGTCTCAGGCATCATATATTGACAAAATGCTTGTCAAGTACTCAATATACAATTCCAAGAAGGGTTTATTAACTTTTAGGCATAGAATTATTTTGTCTAAGGAATAGTTTCCTAAGACTTCTCAAGTGGTTGAGGAAATGAGACAGATTCCCTATGCATCGACTGTTGGTAGCCTTATGTATGCAATGTTATGTACCAGACCTCATATTTGCTATTCAGTAGGGGATCGTCAGTAGATGTCAATCCAATCTAGGATTAGATCACTGAACAACGGTCAAAACAATCCTTAAGTATCTATGGAGAGCGAAGGACTATATGCTCGTGTATGGAGCTAAGGATTTGATTCTTACAGTATCCCAGACTCTAACTTTTAGAACGATAGGAATTATAGGAAATTCACATCAGGGTCAATATTCACTCTTAATGGAGGAGCTATAGCCTGGCAAAACATCAAACAAGGATGCATCCCAGACTCTAGTATGGAAGCTGAATACGTAGGTGCTTATGAAGTTGCTAATGAAGCTGTTTGGCTGATGAAGTTCCTTATTGATTTGGAAGTCATCCCAAATATGTCTTTGCCCATCACACTGTTGGGTTGTATGTCCTAAAGCTTGCAGTTTGTAATTTTAAACATATTCTATTTATACTAAAGATGTTATTGCTAGTTATTCAATCAAATTGTTGTTCAATATGTAAATTGCACTTGTATAGACTAAATCTAATAAACTAAGATACATGACTATTACATGAATACTTGAACTTTATGTGGAGACATAAGAGTGGATCAAGTTTGAGTAGATAACCAAAATGATCTATAGTATACGAATAAGGCTGGGTACCTTATCCTAGGGACACTATCGGATGCGGCCTACTTTGTAGATGTTATAAATGTTGTAAAGTACTACAAACAAAGTGATCCTGATTCATTCATGTGGAGACATGAGAAGTGGGGGCATTCTATGTAAAGAATTTGCATAAGATCGGACCAAGAAATAAGTCACTCTTACTTTATAATGCTGTTTACTATTTAAGACTGACTATTTCAAAGTGATGACCTAGGTAACTTAACCTTAATCCTGAGCTAACTATAAACTCTTGTTTATTTGGGATTACCCTTAGATTTGCATGGGTGAGGGTTGACTCAATAGTATCGGCTCAATAAGCCTCCATTTCAGGGGTAAGATCGGGTAAATAGCTGGAGACATAGGTTGCATGATAGAATTCACTCCTACCCGCTTTTAGGGATAGTAGAGAGGTTGTTCCCTTAAGTATTGACTTCGGGTCTTGAACAAGATCCTCACCCTCTCATTAGCTTGAGAGAGACTCAGTTTGGTGATTAGATCACAAACCAATTGTTCATTAGAGGATCAGTGAGACTTAATAAGAGGTAATCTCAGTGATAAAACAACTATTGACCCAACCGTTATAACGAACAACCTATGAAGGGTTAACTTACTAACGATGGTTATATTGAGTGGACACAATATATCTACAGTGAGGGGAGTGCAATTACTAGGTTTTAGTGGAGTGACCTAGTAGTTAACAAATGGTGGTTAATTAAGTTAAAGAGTTTAGTCGGTTAATCTCGGATCGTTGGAGCCCATGATCTGTAAGTTCATTAGGGTTTCCTACTAGCTCACAAACAGAATAAACTTTAGAATAGTGTGATTAGTGAATTTGAAATGTACAAATTCGAATTAAGAGAATTAGTAATTATATGTGATATAATTACATGTTTAATCACTGAATTAAACGAAATTGGAGAATTTGTTGATATTTAAATTTGATTTAAATACTATGAATAGGGATTCATGGTAGTGGAATTGGTGTTTAATTAATTTAATATTTGATATTAAATTAATAAAATTAATAAAATTGTTTAATTAATTATTAATTTTATTTGAAAAATTAATTAATTGAATTAATTTTTTGTGAAATTAATAAAATTTCAATTTAATTAAAGAATTAGAAATTTAAATTTGTTTTTTAATTTTGAAAAGAGTTCCAAAATTAAGGAATATTGGATTTTGGAAAATCCACTAAAATGTGGGATTTTTCCACTTTGATAAATACCTATCTTCATACTCAAAATCCACTCACAAATTGAAGTAGCAGCTGGCTATCATTCATGCAAAGAGATTGCATGATGTCTGATACAAAATACTTATATTTTTCAGCTGAACATTGAGCCATGCATTCTAAATTATGGAGAGAAAAATTGATGAAGAAGAAGTTCTTCATGTCCAGCTAAAATCATTAATATTCTCTCATAATTCCCTTCAATTCAGCCAATGAGTCTCACAACTCAATCTAAGCTCCAAAGAGAATAGTAGGGAAGATCTTTTGGTGGTTTACAAGCTTTTGGATTGAAAATTGCAGCTGATTTCATGGATTGAAGTCTTCAAAGGTGAGTTACCTCTTGATATTCTATGAACATGCTTGATTTGATGCTAAAATTGATGAATTAGAGTGCTTAATGATCCTGAATTCTCCCGCTGATTGCTTGCTAATTTTAACACACACTTTATTGTGATAATAGTGGTGTTGTGGCTAATTCAAAGAAACCTAGAAGTCATAAAAGAGGCAAACACATTGAAAGGAAATATCACTTGATTTGGGAGATTGTGCAACGAGGTGATGTGACAATCATGAAGATAGCTTCGGAGCACAACGTTGCTGATTCGTTTACGAAGGCTCTCATGGCTAAAGTATTCGAGGGTCGCCTAGAAAGTCTGGGTCTACAGGATATACGACATCTTATTTAGGGCAAGTGGGAGGTGTTACTGGGGTATAATGCATGCCCTAGTTTATGCATTGTGTGCTTTAATTGTATTGTACATTATTGTACACTCCTCTCTTTTTGCTTTAGGATAAGTGGGAGTTGGGATTTGTGTCTTAAATCTCTCTTATATTCTCGTAGTTTGTAAACTTATATAAACAAATTGTTATTAATAAAATAATATTTATTTTATGTGCACTAACTCAATCTAATAAACTAAAATCGTAGGTTATTTTATGTAACTTAAATATATATGTGAAGACAAACAGGTGTATCATGTTTAAGTAATAACCTGAACGGCCTATAGTGGATGGATAAGGTTGTGTACCTTATCCTAGTGACACTATGGATACGACCAGCTTTGTCATTGTTACAATTGTTGTAAAATGTTACATATAATTTGATTCTGGTCATTCATGTAGAAACATATGAGAGAGGGTATCCTATACAAAGAGTTTGTACAAGACTGAACCACGAAATGATTTATTTCTCTTTATAACACCATTGCTATAAGAGATTTATATTTCACCAAGATGACCATAGGTGACTTGACCTTAATCTTGAGTGAGTTGTGAACTCCCGCCTATAAAGGTGATCCTTTCATTTGCAACTCAATATGCCATCCATTTTGGGGATTTGTATGAGTGGGGGAACTCAACTGAACTCAACTATACAAGATGAAATTCACTCATTCCTTATATTAGGGTAAGTAGATGAATTGCTCCATTGAGTGTTGATTTTAGATCTTAAACAATGAGGTCTCTCAAGGGGGCAAAGTAGATGAATTTGATCCTGGTCATTCATGTAGAAACATAAAAGGGTCTACTTATAATAGGACTATGACTAATTGTTCATTTGAGAGATAAGTGGTACTTAAGGAGTTAAATATAACTATAGGGGTAAAACGATAATTTTGACCCAATTATACTTACGAATAATTTGTGAAGGGTCAATGCACTATTGATTGGTTATATCCAATGGACACATAAATATATCTACAGTGCGAAGAGTGTTGTTGTCGGTCTTTAGTGGAGTGACCAACAGTTAATGAATGTTGATTAATTTGATTAAAGATTTTTATCAATTAATGTCGTATCATTAGAGCTTCAATCTGTAGGTTTATAAGGTCCCATTGTTAGCTTAATAAGGAATAATGAGAATCAAATTAATTATGACTTAATTTGAATTGTTCAAATTAATTAAAGAAAATTAATTGTATGAGATATAATTAGTATAATGTATGTTGATACATTATTTTAAAGTATAATGTGTGTGATGCATTAGAATATAAAGTTTTAATGAGGGAAATGAATATTTGAATATGATTCAAATATTAATTATATGAATGTGATTCATATAAAAACTATAGGGTAAAATTAATGTGAATATGATTTATATTAATACTATAGTTATATGAAAGAATAATAAACTATAGGTTATATTATATATGATATAATACAAACTATAGGTTATATGTTATATGTGATATAACATATGGTTGGATTTTAATATAAATTAAAATATTTAATATAAATTAAAATTTGAATTTTTTGAAAATCAACTCCCAAGGGGAATTAATTTTCACATTATTGGGAGTTATCCATAACTCCCATATTCTTCTAGAAAAAAATGCCAAAAAGAAAAGAGAGATGATAATGATGAAAGTTTTTTTAGAGACAAAAGAGTTTTGTTCCTGTTGAGCTTCTTCTCCTCTGCCATTTTCACTCTAAAAAAGACTCTCTCAATTCCCTTCACCAAGATTTACAAGGAAGCACACTCCTCTCCATTGGTTCTCTCCTTGAGGATAACAAAGAATACTCTTTGTGGTGGTGTTCAAGAAACAAAGTGTTGTATTGTTGATTTTGGGAGAAGCAGAGAAGTTTATTTGTGATCTCATTGGAGAGATGAAGCGAGAAGATTAGATCTTCAAAGGTTAGTCCAATTTCTTCCCTTTTCTTCTATGTACTTGTAGAAGCATGCTAAGGGTGATTGTTCATCCAATAGTTTTTGTTTGCTCTATTTATTAAGTTCTGTAAGACCATTTGAAAGACACGAGTGAACCCTCGCTTCTACTGCAGAAGATTGATTCCCTTCAACAACCACATCTCTCATTTTAGATCGCCTCTCACTACCCAAATGTCTATCGGTTTAGATCTCTGTTGTTTCAAATGTTTTTCGCTTAGAGCTTCCATCAGTTCAAATATCCGTCGGCAGTTCCTAGTGGCCGGTTTCAAACCTCTCTCAGTAATGAGTACTTTTCCCTATAAATAACTTTGATTTGTCTTGGGTCATTCTCTATAATATATTGTATTTAAATTTCATGCAATGCTTTGTATTTGAGTGTCATGTGAAGGAAATTCATCCACTTAATACTAATCTGTTATAAAATCTTAGATTCTTGGTTGTCTTTGAATGGGTGGCTTGATTTAGGTCTATGTTAATTATTGTTAATTGTTTGTTTGAGTATTGATGATTAAATTTCAATATATATATTTGTGTTTGTTTTTTATACATATTGTGTTGATATGAATAATATTAATATAGTGATAAATTGAATAGTGTTAACATATTATGGTAATGTGTAGTGTTAATATTGTTGGATTTAATGTCCTAAATCTCATGGATCTCGAAGTTTGTAATTTGTAAATACAAATTATTTATTTAATAAAGTAAGAAGTATATTCAACATTTAGATTGCATTAACTTAATCCAATAAACTAAGATCTAAGGTTGTTTAATGTAGCTTGAACACTATATGGTAGACATATAAGTAGATCATGTTCAAGTATTAATCTAAAAGGTTTGTAGTATATGGATAAGGTTGGGTGCCTTATCCTGGTGAAATTGCGGATACAACCCACTTTTTAAGTGTTACGAACGATGTGATCCATATCGTTCATGTGGAGACTTGTGAGTGGGGTTATGTTATATAAAGAGTTCGTATAAGATCGGACCATGAAATGATTTGTTTCTCTTTACAACGCTGTTACTTGAAAAGACTTAACATTTAACAAGGATGACTATAGGTGACTTGACCTTAATCCTAAATGAGTTGTGACTTCCTACCTATGAGATGCAACCCACTTTGCAATTGTTATAATAGTCGTAAAGTGTTACAAATGGTGTGATCTTGAATCGTTCATGTGGAGACTATGAGTGGAGGCATCCTATGTAATGTGTTTGCGTAAGACCAGACCACGAAATAGTCACTTTTACTTTATAACACCATTTACTGCTAAGACTGACTATTTCAATTTGATGACCTAGAAAACTCGATCTTAATCATGAGCTAATATGAACTTCTGTTTATTCGGGATTAGCCTTTAATCTGCGTGGGTGAGAGTGACTCAATATAACCGACTCAATAAGCCTCCAATCTTAGGGATAAGACTGGGTAGACAGCTGGGGACATAGTCCTGCAAGATAAAATTCCCTCCTACTCACTTCTAAGGTTAGTAGATAGGTTGTTCTCTTAAGCACTAACTCCAGGTCTTGAACAAGGGACCTCATTCTCTCTAAGGCCGGAGAGGGACTCGGTTTTGTGGTTGGACCACAAACCAATTGATCATTAGAGGATCAGTAGGACTTAAGGAGCAAGATATATTTTTAAGAGTAAAACGATATTTTGACCCAACTTGAATTACGAACAACATTTGAAGGATCACTTACTAATCTTGATTAAATCAAGTAGATAGAAATATATCTACAGTGAGAAGAGTGCAACTACTGGGCTTTAGTGGAGTGTCCCGATAGTTAACAAATGTTGGTTAATTGAGTTAATGAGATTATTTGGTTAATCTAGGATCGTTGGAGCTCATGATCTGTAGGTCCATTAGGTCCCCTTACTAGCTCATATTAGACTAAAACATTGGAACAATGTATTGAGAGAATTTGAAACGTTCAAATCAAGTTTTGAGAATATTCAATTAGATAAAATATAAATTAAATGTTTAATTATCGAATTAAATGAATTGGAGAATTTAAAATCTTTTAAACATGAATAGGGATTCATGTTTGGGATAGATGTTGTATTAATTTAATATTTAATATTAATTTAATTAAATTGTTTAATTAATTTTATTCTAAATTAATTATCTGAATTAATCTTCCTTAAAATTATTTTTTAAAGAATTTTTAATTAAAATTAATTTTATTTAAAATTAGAATACATTTTAGTTATGAATTTATGAAATTCATTAAAAGTTAAAAATTGGTTTTAGTGGATTATTCCCACTTTCTCCACTTCATTTTACACCTGAAGTCCCATTCAAATGGGTTTGATTTGTTGTCAATTCTCAATAAGTTGAAGAAATTTTGAATAAAAAAGTGGTTCATGTAAAATTGAAGAATTGAAGAGAATTTGTTCTCTCAAGTGCCTATACCAAAAACTCTTCATTCCCAAAAATTCCCTTCAATTTCTTCTCATCATAGATCCCACAATCCGTTCTAAGGCTGAAAAATAGTGGAGAAGACTATAGGGATGATCCATGATGAGTTCGTGTTCTGATTCGTGCAAAGTAGTTGCTGAATTTAGAGTTCTACAAAGGTTGTGCTCTAAAACCCTAAATTTCTTTTGTGAACATGCTTGCTTGATCTCTAAAATTAATCTAGTTAGAGTACTTAAGATCCTAATTGCTTATGCATGTTAGTAGTTAAAACCAACATGAGGGCAATCTATTGATCTGTATGGGTGAGAGTGATCAGTTTTGCTAGCACAAGAATCCTACAATTTTGAGGATTGGCCCGAATAGAGAGCTGGGAACACAGTTGCATAAGATGAAACTCACTTTTTTTGTCTTTAGGGAAAGTAGATGAATTGCTCTATTAATAGCTGATTCCGGGTCTTAAACAATGAAGCATCACTCTCTCTGGCCTGATGGAGATTAGTTTATAGTTGGACTATAAACAGTTTGTTCATTAAAGAGACCAGTGGTACTTAATGAGTTAGATGTAACTACAGAGGTAAAGCGATAATTTGACCCAACATTGATTGGTTATATCCGTGGACATAGAAATATATCTACAGTGCGAAGAGTGCAACTGTCAGTCTTTAGTGGAGTGACCGGCAATTAATGAATGTTTATTAATTTAATTAATTAAAGAGTTTAATTATTTAATCTCGTATCGTTAGAGCTTCTAATCTATAGGTCCATAAGGTCCCATTGCTTGCTCTAAAGGATAAAACAAGTAATAATTGTTTTTAGAATAATTTGAATTATTCAAATTATTTAAGGGAACTAAAAGTATTAATTATATCAATATGATTAATATAAACTATAATGTATATTGATACATTATAGTATACAATTAATGATAAATATGATTTATGATTAAAATTATATATTATATGAGGGATAAATATTCCAATAAGATTAAAATATTATTTATATGAATGAGATTTATATAAATACTATAGGTTAAAATTTAGATGTGAATAAGATTCATATTAAATACTATATGTTATAAGAGAGAGTTGCATTTTAATGCATAATATATAATTTATTAAATAGCTAATTAACCCTAGTACAAATATTATATTATTAATATTTAATAATAATATAATATTTCTCACCTTCCTATTACAGGGGAGTTATTTGGTGAACGTGTGAGGGAGTTATTGTAACTCCCTCCCCCTTCTCTTGATATCCTTTTTTTTTGGTGTGTGTGAAAACACAATAGAATAATGGAGGGAAAAAAAAGGAACATAAGTTTGCCAAAGAAACTCTCTCAATGAAAGTAATATCTCATTTTCGATGTATTACATTTTTCCTCTTCCAAAAACGAAGAAGGAGCCCACACATCCTTGTTCCTGAGAATAGCAAGGTGGTGTCTAAAATTTTTTTCTATGCTACCTTCGTGAGCCTTGGAGTGGATTAATGTGAAGAGAAATTAATTACAATGATGATTTTTTCTCTTCCTCTTCCTCTATGTATGAAAAACATGTTTATAGGTTAATTGTTTATCTCTATTTATTTTTTTGAATTTTGTTTTTTCAAAACTGATATCAATTGTACGATGTTCACACACTTCTGTGAGAAATTCGATTCCTTCAAATATACATATTGTGTTGTTTTGAATGGTATTAATATAGTAGAAAATTGAATAGTATTAACATATTGTGGTAATATGTAATATTCATACATATTGGGGTAATATGTAGTGGGAACCGTGTGTATTAAACATGTTTTTTTGTTTCTTGGATCAATTCCGCCAATTACACATTAACTCATAAGAGATAACTTAATTTTTTGTGTAAGAGATGGAGAATATGAAAAATAGGAACTAAGATTCATATTCTATCTTCAAAAACATCCTCATAAACATCCATAAAATTTTTGTTTAAGATATAGTTTTGGAAAATTTGTCAAGTTGCTTTTTTGTGTACATTGGTTGCTTTTTTGTCAAGTTATTCTATTTAAGTTTTGTTCAAGATTATACTTTTAAATGTTGCTAGTTGGTTTAAGACTTCTGAATTTATACTCGCTATATAGATTTCTTCTCTAGTTGTATCGTATATGGTTTCAAAATATAAAAGCATGTATATTTTTGTCTTTTTTGAGTTTAAAAATCATAGTATAAAAGTTTAATGGAACCATTTCAAGTTTTTAAATGGTTATTGGTATTCTATCCAGCGATTGTATTTGAATTGACAAGTGAAACTATGGGTTAAGAGTAAACAAACTTTTTAATATTTCGCTTTCATAAGACTTAAACATGGAATCAGTAAACGTTATAACGATATGATTAATTAGAATCTGTCTTCATCTTTAACAAATATCTCCATTTTGAATCTTTCGTACAATTTTAGATTACGGATAGGCTCTAACTATCACATGGAGAATGGGAGGCTGAAACAACATATAATGAATTGGAAACCATAAATTTATATTTATTATTAGTTGATTTTAGAATTATCCATAAACCCCTATAATTAATGGATTGGTTTCTGCACAACAAGTCACACCACTATGGAAAGTCATGGATTAATAATCACATCCACTCGCTTAAATTTAATTGCTATTTAATCTGTTACCTATGCATATGAATTAAATATTAATTTAGTTAATTCCAACAAAGTGTAATTATTTTGTTAAAAAAATAATTAAATTGGAAAAACTAAACCAAACTTACTTTATAAATACTTACATATATATAGTCAAAAAAGGGTAGAAAATCTTACCAAAAAAAAAAAAAAAAACACTAAGCTCTATTATAAGTAATAAGCTACTTATACTTTATATATGTTCTTTATATATATGTGGTGGCTACTGGTTGGATTACTGCGATATAATTAACTCCATAATTTAAGTAATAATAATGGTTTGAAAGGAGTTAAGTAATAATCAATTGTGTGAACTAAATTGTAGTAAGAAACAGAGAGAAAAGGGTATTAGTTTTAACTTACGTTACAAAAAATAAATGTGGGTTTGATATTATTAAAGTTGTTATTCATAGGTTTGATTTGTTATGGTATGGCCAATCACATAAATATTTGTTGGATTGTTTGCAATTGTTGATATTTTATGTACTGTTTTGTAATGTTTTGTTTTGGCCTACTAAACAAAAAATAAATTTGTGCACTAATTTGATAATGTTCATGGAAAAACACTATTACTTTAAAAAAGAAATGAAAAAGCTATAAAATGACTCATCACTCGAAACATGGATGTTAAACAGAAAGCACAGGCAAGCACTATAACAACAAACGAAACTAACTGCAAGAAAGAAAATAAAGGCATACATAAGTTGGCAACCCAATTCGGTAAAATCCACCTAAGTCTGAGGGTAGTGTGCCCAGGAAAGATAATCCACTAATATTAAAGAGTCAAGCAATTACAATATAGTACTTATTTGTAATTCACTGACTACTACAGTGACTCATATAGAGCCTAACTCATAGACCACCTAGGCTTCTCCTAGATGTGAGACTCCATCTCTATTAAACTTAGGGTGTCCCTAAGTGTGTTAATATTAGTGTTGAATACTTCGGCTTCCGACAATGTGTGAGACTCCTATTCTCTTGATTATCTTCCGTTAGCTCAGTGGACTCCCTTCACTGACGAATCTTAGGTTCTCCCTAAGATAGAGAACTCCTTCTCGAGAATGAAGTCTTGGGCTCCCCCTAAGACCGAGAGTCCCGTCTGAACACCAATACTTTAGGCTCCCCTAAAGGAGACATATCTTCAAGGTATTGCAATTTTCAATCAATGCAATCACATAGCAAGAATACGGCAAAAAAGTTCGATGTTACACAAATTGGCTACCAAAAACAAAAACAATTTCAGACCATACACAAATAAGGCAACTCTAAAAGAATACCATTATTCTCCTTTTAAAATTGTGGCAAAGAAAAGAAACAAACGCCTCAATCAAAAATATAAGCAACACCTCAAATAAGGAAAATATGAGGCAAAATAAATTTGCAGAAATTTTCTAGATAAGGAACAAAAATATATTGTAGTAAATAATATTTTTTTGTGACCGATGTTAAGATTACATTTGTAACAACAACAAAAACCACCACAATCTATCTTTGAAAAAATATAGACCCAATCAACAAATCTCTAACAAGGTTCCCCTTTGGCTGATAAGGCAAAATTATTACACCCCAATCAATCAACAAAATGAGAATTTTCAAAAATTAAGTCTTAACAACAATAGTAACAATAGATTAGGCAGAGATTTTTACAACACAAATCAAACAAACAAAGTCTGCCAAACAACTACAGTTCAAATAGAAACTAACAACAAAACTATGAAAACAAGAGCCATCAAAGCAAAAACAACTAAAATCAAAACCAAAACCACCTAAACCAAGTTGTGCTCCCCCATTCTCTCCCCCTTTCAGGCGGTAAAAAAACCAATCCCTCCTTTGAGAAAATGAACCCCCACCAAGTCTAGACAGAGTGACCCGCATCAACTGCAACACTTCATCAATATCAGTCTTATGGTCCTGAAGTTTTTGTAGACTGATATCAATATCACGAGATTTAATTAAGCTTGGCTAGAGCCATCGAGATGAGGAATCGAAGCTGAGGTGTCGATGTTAGAGATGTAATGACTTTGCAAGAACTTGGGATGAATAGAGAAGAGACTGAGAGGAGTACCAATGGGTTCTGCAGTAGTAAGTAAGTTAAGTTTCTGACTCAATAATATGCCACAGATCAATCAGGGATAGATATTGGGTAAACGAAGGGCTTTTGGCCTAATATGACATTTAATTTGATTCAAAACAAACACCTCAAAATTAAACCGAGGCCCCAATATGATATATTAAAGTGGCAAAAGATATAGACAAGTCTGGCTGATGAGATAAGGGGCACCAAGTTGATATTCCAATATTGTGAAGGAAAGTATACTTTACGCTTAACACGAAAATAGGTAGTTACCTCTTCCTAGGCCATGAAGATCTGGCACCTCCAATTAGCTCAAACACTAAATTCTTCAAGGAAAGATGTTGCTCAATCATATTTTCTAGCAGATTTCTATGTAGGAATTGGTTGATTAAGGCAGAAGAAAAGACAAACATATGTCTTCTAACATGAACTTTCTAAAAATCTTGAGTAGCTAGGTCAGCAAAATCTGAAGTCAAATTCACAATGAATTTCTGCATGAAGAATGTTGTCCCAGATGACTAGATCTTCACGTTAATAATCACAATACACTCAGTTTTAACGGTTGATAACAATTAAAGAGTTAGGGAAAATAGAATATAGATGCTCGAAAATCCTTCTGTCATTTACCAAAAGTTTGCACGACCGTGTAGACGATGCACCAATAACTAAACGATAGGCCAATTAAGTAAACGATAGGAGGAAATGTTAAACGATCGTGTAAATGATAGTTGACTAGAGCTAGACGGTCGTATAGATGACAACTGAAGAGCTAGACGATTACACGTGGAGTTAAATGATCGTGTACACGATGCGATAGGGACTACACGATCGTGTAAATGATACTTTAGCAAAATTTAAATGATCATAGAGGAAGAAGAAAAGACACAAGAGTTTAAGTGGTTCGGTCAAAGGACTACGTCCACTATGAAAATTGGGAGGTTCTCCTTTATTACTCTTCAAAATATTACATAACGAAAATGCCTTACTCTTTCGATTACAATTCACTCTTACATTAATCTCTCGATTGATTTCATTTATATATGTGCAACCAATTTGGTCAATGATGATGAGCTCTGGTGGTTACAACATTTAACAGAAATAAGTTGACAACCGTTCAACTGCCAGTTGCATTGTTCTTTCTTGATTTTAAGTCTTTCTGTAATAATCTCCACCTTTGTTAGCAATCAGAGTTCCTTCCTTCTTTGCTTCACTATGCTGACTTGAGCTAACCTTTTTCAAGTAACTGGAACTCGAGAAGGTCCAAGCATCTGCCAAGCTTGTTCAATGGAACATTTTTGGCTAGCATATCCGTTGCATTATCCGAGGTATGAATCTTTACTACCTCAACTTCCCCTTTCTCAATCTATTGTTTGATGAAATGATATTTGATATCAATATACTTGGTTCTGTTGTGAAACTTCTTATTCTTACATAGGTATATTGTGCTCAAATTATCACAATAGATTCTGAATTTAGTTTGTGTTATGTCGAAATCGTTTAATGAACCTTTCAGCCACAAAACTTCCTTCACAGCCTCAGACAATGCAATGAACTCAACCTCTGTTGTGGAAAGGGCCACAACAGGCTGCAATGTAGCTTTTCAACTGATCAAATTGTTCCTCCATAGGAAAACATACTAATAGGGAACGTCTTCTATCCAAGTCCCCTGCATAGTCCAGCTACATAACCATAAACCTCATCATTGGATGGCTCATTCTATCTATATAAGACTTTTGCCTCCTTGGATGAACATAGATACCTTAGTATCCACTTGACTGCCTCCCAATGTCTTCTACCAGGATTTGCCATGTACCTACTGACCATACTTATTGCATAAGATAGATCTGGTCGTGTAGAAGTCATAAGAAACATAAGAAATCCCACTGCTTGGGAATAAGGGACAACCTTCATATGGTTCAGATGCTCTTCATCAATGCTCTTTGGACATTAGCAGTTGAAAGCTTGAAGTGATGGGTAAGAAGAGTACCAATTGGCTTTGCTTTCTCCATCTTGAACCTCTATAAAATCTTTGAGCAATATTTAGATTGGCTAACAAGCAATTTGCCTTGTTTTTTTTCTCTTTCTATTTTAATGCCTAGGATCCTTCTTGACTCCCCTGAGTCTTTCATGTCAAATTCTCTCTTAAGAAGAATTTTCACTTGCTTCAATTCCTCTTTGGATCTCCCGACCAGCAACATGTCATCTACATAGAGAAGTAGATAGACCGAATCCTTGAAACTACTAGTATGTATGTATACATACCAATCAAATGAGCTCCTTTTAAACCCCATCTTGGAGGTCACCTCATCAAATCTTTCATACCAACATCTTGGTGACTGTTTTAGGCCATAGATGGACTTGTTCAATAAATACAGAAGGTCTTCTTCTCCACTTTTAACATAGCCTTGAGGTTGTGTCATGTGTATTGTCTCATTCAACAGCCCATATAAGAAGGCTGTCGTTTCATCCAGCTGGTCTAATTCCAAATCTTTCTGTACAACAAGGGAAAGAAATAGCCGGATGGAAGTAAACTTCATAATTGGAGAGAACACCTTACTATAGTCAATGCCTTCCTTTTGAGTGAAGCCCTTAGCAACAAACCTAGCCTCGAACCGAGACATTTGCACACCTGGAATCTCTTCTTTAAATTTGTAGATCCATTTGCATGAGATAGGTTTGTATCCTTTAGGCAAAGGTACTAATCTCCAAGTGTCATTTTGATTGAGGGACTTCATCTCATCATTCATAGCCTCAATTCATTGCCTAGTATCCAGACTATTTGTTGCTTCTTCAAAGCTGAAAGGTTCATTATTACTTAAAGAAATGGAAGTACTCGATGCCACACTTGCAAAGTCAGACTCTTGGTACCTTGCTGGTGGTACTATAGTTTTTCTCGGTCTGTCTCTTGCCAATGAGTAGTTGTGCAAGTCCACATGTGTCTCAACTTGATCACTTGACACATGATCACTGGATTCAGCTGCCCCATCACCTTTTAGTTCATGGTTTTGAGAGGAAGTAAAAGCTTCATTATCATTTTGAGGCTCTACCTCAAATCTAGTGCTAAAGATCACATCTCTGTGTTCAACTGGATGCCACAGTCTAAAGCCTTTTACACCACTTTACAGCCCTTGGTTTCAATTTCCCTTGGCTTTGGTGCACATAGCCAACACAACCAAACATGTTCCAGCTTAGATGGTTGCTCTGTCCACCTCTCTTCAGGAGTCTTCAGTTCTATAGATTGATGAAAGATCTATTAAGAATGTATGTGGTGTAGGAGACAGCTTCAACCCAATTATTTTCAGGTAATAAGGCATTGGACAGCTGACATCTTACTCTTTCCAGCACTATTCTATTTAATCTTTCAGCCACTCCATTTTGTTGAGGTGTGAACCTCATAGTTATATGCCTTACTATGCCTTGCTCCCTGCAATACAAATTAAACTCCTCTCCACAAAACTCTAAACCATTATCAGTTCTCAAAATGTTTAATTTGTTTGGAGGTATGCTTCTCAATCAAGGTGTTCCATTCTTTAAATCTACCAAATACTTCATCTTTGGATTTTAAGAAATAAACCCAACTCTTTCTTGAATATCATCTATAAATGAAAGAAAATATCTTGCTCCACTAAGAGATAGAGAGTGAGTTGGCCCACATAACTCTGAGTGCACATATTCAAGGATTTCCTTTGAAGTGTGTTGGCTTTTGGGGAATTTCTATCTAGTCGTTTTGCCTAATATACAATGTTTACAAAATTCAAGGTTATCTCCAACACCCCTTGGTAGTATACCCTATTTAGATAGCACTTGCAGCCCCCTCATACTGATATGAGAGAGTCTTTTGTGCCACAACTTATCTTTAATGGGTTTCTAATCCATTGCTCACAAAGCCGAATGTGCTATTTGCACATCCTTGATGACATATATACCATTTACCTTAGTTGCCACCAAGACCACTTTGCAATCCTTAATAATTTCAAAGGTGCCTCCCACACCCCTATATTCACATCCTATGGCATCAAACATCCCCCATGAAAGGAGATTCCTTTTCAAAGTTGGAACATGTCTCATATTCCTTATCAATTTGACTTAACCATCCTCCATCTTCAAGGACACAGACCCTATTCCCACAGCTTTACATGTATTATTGTTTCCCATATAAATCAGCCCACCATCCTACTTCTTATAAGTGCAAAACCATCCCTTGGATGGTGTCATGTGAACTGAGCAACCAGAATCTAACACCCAATCTTGAGTCTCATATTACTTTGGTCTCCACCTTCTTCAGTAGCAGCTAAAACATATGAATAGACGGGAATTCTCAACTATAGCAGCCTCGGTCTGTTTATCCTTCTTGTTCTGTTGGTTCAATTTTCTCTTCAAGGCATAACAGTCCTTTTTCATGTGCCTCATCTTGTGACAAAAATGGCACTTTATTTGGACTTGTCTCCATTGTTCTATTTGCCCTTCCCATTGTTCTTGTTCTTCCCTTTAGAGAACAAGCCTTCACCTCCTGGTTGATCTTTTTTGGTTATTTGCAATTCAAGGTCTCTGACTCTTACAGCTGATATAATAGCATATGTGGTGATTCTTTCTCTACTGTAATTCAATGCAATCTTCACTTCTTTGAAGGTTTTTGGTAGAGAATTCAATAATATGAATGCTTTATTCTCTTCTCCAATATTATCTTCAATTGATCTGAACTAAGAAGATAGCCTCTTGAACTCATTAAGATTGTCCGTGAGGGACTTTGCTGGGTCCATCTTATATGTGAAGAATCTTTCCCTCAAGAAAGTTTTGTTGGACAGATCTTTGTTGAGATAAATCTCATTCAACTTATTCCACAGGGCATAGGCAGAGGGTTGATCCACAGTTTGTCTCAAAACACTATCTGTGACATTGAGAATTATAGTTCCATATGCATTTGATTAAATAGTCTCTTTGTCTCCTTCAGAAAGTGTTTCAGGGTATGTCGCAGGGTCTGCAATGGCCAAAAGTGCCTTCTGCTGCCCCAAGACTGTTTTAGTCTTTGCTTTCCACAATTCAAAATCTGTCTTGCCGTCGAATTTCTCAATCTCATATCTGGTAGTTGCCATTCTTGGTCTTCAAGATTGATTACTTTGAATCAAGAATTCAAATCTTGGAGTTGTCTTGAATTGTTCACTGAGCTCTGATACCACTTGTTGTCCCAGATGACTAGATCTTCACGTTAATAACCACAATACACTCAATTTTAACGGTTGATAACAATTCAAGAGACAGGGGAGATAGAATGTAGATGCTCGAAAATCCTTCTGCCATTTACCAAAAGTCTACCGATCATGTAGATGATGCACCAATAACTAAATGATAGGCCAATTAAGTAAACGATAGGAGAAAGCATTAAACGATTGTGTAGACGACAGTTAACTGAAGCTAAACGATCGTATAGATGACAGCTGAAGAGCTAAACGATTGTATAGATGACAACTGAAGAGCTAAACGATCGTATAGACGATTGCGCGTGGAGCCAAACGATCGTGTACACGATGCGATAGGGACTGCACGATCATGTAAATGATACATTAGCAAAATCTAAACAATCATAGAGGAAGAAGAAAAGACGCAGAAGTTTAAGTGGTTCTGCCAAAAGGCTTACGTCCACAGTGCAAATTGGGAGGTTATCTTTTATTACTCTTTAAAGTATTACAGAACGAAAATATCTTGCTCTTTCACTTACGATTCACTCTTACATTAATCTCTCGATTGATTCCGTTTATATATGTGCAGGCGCTACGATCAACGATGATGAGCTTTGGTGGTTACAATATTTAACCGAAAGAAGTTGACAATTGTTCAATTGCCAGCTACATTGTTCTTTCTTGATTTCGAGTCTTTCTGTAACAAAGAAGCAGTTCCATAAGTTCAAGACATTCTTGAATGCACTCGGAAAGCTCTTTTAAATCAACAATGTTTCGTTTAACAACATTAGAACTGGCTGTCTGTTTATCTTTACCTTTTAGTGATGCACGAGTGACACAAACATGACCCGTGTCTTCATTATTAGAATTGGTTCTCAAACCTCAGTTAGAAGCCTCCTCAAAAGGGGTCTTTCCAGACACATTTTCTGATGTTTCAGGAGAAGCATCAACTTTAACTTCAACATTCTCATTCTTCTTTGAATGTAACCTAGATAGGGGAGTATCATCATCAATATCTTCATCGGCAATGCTAGAGGCTTTCTCACAATTTTTTTGCTAGCTTCAGGATCAATATCATCAGAGACCTCAACATCTTGATTCTCAACATCCTTTATGCTAGAGTTGTTCACTGAAATCGCTAAAACTGAACTGAATGCTAAATCAAATCAAAACCGAACCAAAATCGAATTAATGTGGTTTGGTTCGGTTTGATATATTTTCAAACCGAATTATTGCGGTTCAGTTTGATTTTAAATTTGAAATCGAATCGAACCGCTTTTTTAATAAATATATTAAAAATAATATATATAATTTTAAAATATGAAAAAGGAATAAAAGCTAAAAAAAACTATAAAATTGAATTGAACCGAATCGTATATAATTTAGAAATTATGAAAAAGCATAAAAGAATTAAGAAAACAAAAAAAATTGAAATTGACCGCTTATATGCGGTTCAGTTCGGTTCAATTTGAACCAAACATGCGGTTTGGTTCGATTTTAGAAAATACAATTTTAAAAATTTGTTGTTCGATTCGGTTTGAGTCCCAAATCGAATCGAACCGAACTGTGAACACCTCTGCTCTATACCAGTAACCTTTATGGAGAAAATAAGCTCAAACATTCAAAATATTCAAGAACTATTCATATTTCTTTAACTTTTTACAATTTGTTATTGTAACTACTTGTATCAGAAAATAGTATAAGTACCCATCATTTAAAAATTTCGTAGAATACAATTACAATAGCTTTAAGAAAACTTGAAATCTGTAAAAGGAAAAGTTATGACTTAGCTCTCGAATAAAGATCTATTCTCCTTCCCGTAGATGTAGGCATCATTTGTCGAACCACGTATATCGTTGTGTAGCGTTTTTCTTCCTCCTTTCTTCTATAAGATTGCATGCTTTTGTTCATCGATCATTTACTCAAGTAGTCACATAAAACAAACAGAAAATTAGGGTTAGAAGAAGCTCTGTAGAAATTGAAAGAAAAAACGCGCGAGAGAAAGAGAAAAGAAATTAATTCTGAAATTTCATCCCATCAGAATAACTTTTCTTTCACTTCCATCAGGCAAGGGTTAGTGGAGCAAACCACGTGGAGCACATCAGCTGGAAGTTTGTGGGAAAACGATAGCCAAGTATTCTACCAAACCAAAATTCTTTTGGGGCAAAATATTTGGACTCATGAAATTGGATCAGCAAGAAGGGCCATATTATTCATCATTTGGGCTCATTTTATTCATTCAACAAGAAGTAGGCTCAACAAAGTGGTGTCAGAGTAAATGACTTACAAGATTGCAGTTCTTAAAGATTCAAGATTCAAGTTTTTCATCCAAAGATGTCAATAGTAAGATTCGAAGTAGAGAAATTCGATGGAAAATGAGACTTTGTCCTGGGGAAGGCCAAAATCAAGGCAATTCTCGGCCAGCAGAAAGCTCATAGAGCCCTCCTTGACCCATCAACACTCCCTGCCACTGGGACAACCCAAGAAAAAGAAGACTGAGAGCTGGCAGCCTATGGTATGTTGGTTCTAAACCTTAGTGACAGTGTTCTTAGAAAAGTTTTAGATCAAGACACTGCCTATAGATATGGACTAGACTAGAAGAGTTATATGCTACTAAAGATCTTCCTAGTAAAATGTATCTTAGGGAGAAATTCTTTACATTTAAAATAGATTCATCTAAAACTTTAACTGATAACTTAGATGAGTTCAAGAAAATTGTTGCTGAATTTAAAACTCTAGTAGAAAAACTTGGTGATGAAAATGAGGCCTATGTGCTTCTAAACTCTTTACCTGAACCTTATAAAGAAATTAAAAATGCTCTAAAATATGGAAGGGACAGTATAAGCACAGACACTATAATCTCAACCCTAAGAATCAGAGAGCTAGAGTGACAGATTGATAGAAAGGATCATACTAGTGGTGAAGGGTTATTTGCTAAAGGAAACTTCAAACAAAATCATTCAAAGGATAGAAAAACTCACAACTCAGAAAATAATAAGTCAAAACAGAAAATAAAATGTAAGTATTGCAAAAAGAAAGGACATTTAATCAAGGACTATTTTATCCTAAAAAGAAAGAATCAAGAGAAAGAAAAGGACTCAAAAGGTAAACAGCCCGAAGCATCTATTGTAGAAGGCTTCTTTATCTACTCAGATGCTTTAGCCTCAACTTTAGACAAATCCAACCATGTAAATCCTCTAGGAAAACATGATTGAGTCCTAGATTCTGGATGCACCTACCACATGACCTCAATAAAACCTTGGTTCAACACCTTTAAAGCAATTAAAGGAGAAATGGTGTATATGGGAAACAACCAAGGCTGTAGGATAGAAGGCATTGCATCTGTTTCCATGAAACTTAAGGATGGAACTATTAAACTCCTTAGGAATGTGAGATATGTTCCACTACTTAAAATAAATCTAATCTCCCTAGGTATGCTAGATGCAATTGGGTGTGAGAACAGGAAAAAAGAAGAAACCCCTTGAGGTGCTAAAGGATTCTAAGGTGATATTAATTGGGGAAAAGATAAATGACTTATTTGTGGTCAAAGGAGTTGAAATGATGGTAGGGGCATATGTTGCCACCACAAATGAGATCACAGGGGCTGATGTATGGCACAAAAGATTATCTCATTAGTGCTAAAGTCCTAGAAGTCCTATCTAAATAAGGGATTCTACCTAAAGGTCTCTCAGAAAATCTAACCTTTTGTGAACACTGTGTTTTAGGAAAAGCCATAAGGCAAAGTTTCACTAAAGCACAACACACCACAAAAGCTATCCTAGATTGTATACACTCTGACCTATGGGGTCCAGCTCCTACACCTAGCTTAAGTGGCTCAAAGTATTTACTTTCTTTTACTGATGACCTCTCTAGAAAAAGTTGGGTCTACTTCCTTAAAACTAAAGACCAAGTGTTTGATAGGTTTAAGGAATGGAAACTCATGATAGAGAAACAAACTTCTAAAGAAATTAAATATCCAAGAACTGATAATGGACTGGAATTTTGTAGTGAAGAGTTTAATAAATTTTGTAAAGAAACAAGAATAACTAGGCATAGGACTGTTAGATTCACTCCTCAACAGAATGGAGTAACTGAAAGACTAAATAGAACAGTCATGGAAAGGGTTAGATGTCTTCTCTCAGATGCAATCCTTAGTGAAAAATATTGGGCTAAGGCAGCAAGCTACACTATGTACACCTTAAATAGGTGTCCTTATTCCTCCCTAAACTTTTTACTCCTGAAGAAAAATGGACCACACATCCACCTAACCTAGAAAATCTAAGGGTATTTGAATGTGTTGGCTATATTCACCAAAATCAGGGAAACTAAAGTCTAAGGCAGTAAAGTGTATGTTTGTTGGGTTCTCAGAAGGTGTCAAAGGCTTTAAGATATGGAATCCTATTGAGAAAAGGTTTGTCATAAGCAGGGATGTCACTTTGAGAGAAAAAGAGATGTTTATGCAAAAAGAATATACAACTTATGAAGTTCCTAATAGCCCTAATACTGCTAGGATTGAGGTGGAAACATCTAAAGATTCTTCCACTAGCCATAACCCTCTTATTGAAACTGAAGAAGAAGAAGAGGAAATCTCAAATGAGAATACTGGGAATACTGAAGTTGTACCTGATCTAAGTTAGTATTCTTTGGCTAGGGATAGACAAAGAAGAGTGATAGTTCCTCTAGCTAGGTATACTGAAACTAATTACATGAACCTAGTCCTAAATGCCACAATAGCTTCTAATTACCAAGAACCAACCACTTTTGAAGAGGCAGTAAATTGTCCTAATGCTAGGTCTTGGATTCAAGCTATATGTAAAGAAATGGAATCACTCACTGTCAATAATACTTGAACTCTAGCCTCTATTCCTAAAGGATGCAAACCTATAGCCTCTAAATGGATATATAAACTAAAGGAGGGTTCTACCAAAGAAGAAAAGCCTAGGTACAAGGCAAGGCTAGTAGCTAAAGGGTTTACTCAGAGGGAAGGCATAGAAATTCTGAAATTTTTTCACCAGTAGTAAAACAAACCTCTATTAGAATTCTTGTATCTCTAATTTCTCAGTACAACCTTAAACTAGATCAACTAGATGTTAAAACTGCTTTCCTTCATGGAAATCTAGATGAGATTACTTATATGGTTCAACTTAAAGGGTTTGATCAAAGAGGGAAGGAAGACCTATACTACCTCCTAAATAAGTCTATATATGGTCTTAAACAATCCCCTAGATGCTGGTACAGAAGGTTTAATGATTACATAGAGAGTATTGAATTTCAAAGAAGTTCCTATGATATTTGTTTTTATATTAATTCATCTACCTATAAGGACAAAGTCTATCTACTACTCTATGTTGATGATATGCTACTAGCAGGGAAATCTAAGGAGGATTTAATTCATGTAAAAAAATTTCTAAAGCGAGAATTTGATATGAAGGATTTGGGTCAGTCTAGAAAGATCCTTGGGATTGAAATTCAAAGAGACAGGACATCCTCAACTCTAACCATTAGTCAACTAAGCTAATGTGAAAAAGTCTTTCCTCAGAAAACTCACCAAAAGAAACAAACATAGAACATTTGACTCAAATGCAATCAATTCCATACAATCAAGCAGTAGGGAGTCTAAGTACTTAATGATATCTACTAGACCAGACCTATCATACAACACTAGTTTTGTCAATAGATACATGTCTAACCCTGGGAAAAGACACTAGGAAGCAACAAAATGGATTTTAAGATATCTAAGTTGGTCTAAACAGTAAAAATTAACATAACAAAGTAAAATGAATCAAATTAGAGCTATATGGATATGTTGATTCAGATTTTGCAGGTGACCAAGACAAAAGAAGATCATTAACAGGTTATCTATTCTTATTTGGTCCTAATTTGTTGTGTTGGAAAGAAAATTTACAGTCAATCACAGCATTATCAACCCTAAAAGCAGAGTACATGCTTTTATCAGAAGCAATAAAAGAAGCACTGTGGTTAAAGGGGTTGATGAAGGACTTTGGTATTAATCAAACAGTAGTAAACATATACTGTGATAACCAAAGTGCCATTCACCTATCCAAAAACCGTCAGTTATCATTCAAGGACCAAACATATAGAAATTAAGTATCATTTTGTAGGAGACAAAATAGAAAAAGGAGAAGTCGAGGTCTTTAAAGTTCATACCATCGAAAATGAAACCGATATGCTTACCAAACCTGTGACCAAACTCAAGCTAGCAAACTGTCCATGTCAGATCGGGTTCCAGCTTCCTGAAAAAGGGTGAAGACATGTTAAATATGGAAGGAGAAGAGTTTACATGTTGAGCTTAAGGTGGAGATTTGAAGAAAATAAGCTCAAACATTCAACATATTCAAGAACTATTCATATTTCTTTAACTTTTTACTGTTTGTTATTGTAACTACTTGTATCAGAAAATAGTATAAGTACTCATCATTTACAAATTTCATAGAATACAATTACAATAGCTTCAAGAAAACTTGAAATTTGTAAAAGGAAAAGTTGTGACTTAGCTCTCGAATAAAGATCTCTTCTCCTTCCCGTGGATGTAGGTATTATTTGCAAGATTACATGCTTTTGTTCATCGATCGTTTACTCAAGCAGTCGCACAAAACAAACAGAAAATTAGGGTTAGAAGAAGCTCTGCAGAAATTTAAAGAGAGAACGAGAGAGAGAGAGAAAAAAAAAAGAAATTAATTCTGAAAATTTCATACCATCAGAATAACTTTTCTTTCAATTCCATCAGGCAAGGGTTAGTGGAGCAAACCATGTGGAGCACATCAGCTGGAAGTTCGTGGACGAACTATAGCCAAGTATTCTACCAAACCAAAATTCTTTTGGGGAAAAATATTTGGATTCATGGATCAACAAGAAGGGCCATATTATTCATCATTTGGGCTCATTTTATTCATTCAACAAGAAGCAGACCTAACACTTTGTGACAACATCAGGGTCATCATACATAATTTCCTGATCAGCCATAATGGTTGTCACAGAAAGAGTTTTAACATCTTGTTCACCAGATTGAACCGACTTTTTAGGGACTACACTTTCTGCATCAATCTTGACAACAAAATTTTTCATATTACTAATATCAGGGAGAGTGGATACAGAAGCAATAGTTTTAGACAACTTTTTCAATGAAATCATTTAGGCATTCTCATCAAACACCATAATGAAAGATCTCTACCCAAGAGTTCCATGAGCGTGTTCGGATCGCACCGATCTCACAGTGACCGAATACAACAATATACATTCAACATACAGTTATGCAAACAACAAGTAATTATCGGCATGTTATGAACAAAAAAATAACAAGGGAACGAGTTCCATACCAGTTGAAGACGATCTTCACACTTCACAACTCCAACGGAGCGGAAAACCTCCACGCGATCTACCAACACCCAGCGGAAGCGTCGACTGTAGCAGCACGAACAACCGTGAACTCACGACCACAATGGGGATGACACCACCACTAAAGAGCCCCGGGTATTCTCGGAGTGAAACCCCAAAGGGTGGTCTTTGGTGAGTTTCGTAGAGGAAGAAGGAAACACGAATCGTGTAGGCAATAAACAAGTGGGAGGAAAAAATACGCTATCGCATAATAGACTGCTTATCATTTAGAAGAAGCTACACGATCGTGTAGGATTTACTAAATGATCGTTTAGGAAAAGGTATATGATCGTTTAGTAAAACCAGCACACTATACGATCGTTAAGAGAAGCTATGCGATCGTGTAAGCGACAGTGTGTGATCATTTAGGCACGAGGAAGACAATCGTTTATGTGGACAGTGCTATCGTATAATCTCTCGTTTTATGTAAGCGGTCGTTTACAATTCTCCAACGCGCGCTTTCTTGAATTCTTTTGACGATTGAACTCCTGGCTATTGAAAATGAAAACCTTTTACATTTTAATTCATCGGTTACAATAACCGACGATGCCCCACTAACCCACGTCCGAACGTGAAATTTGAATTAATTATCATATAATTAATCAACTAATTAATTAATAAATATAATCATATTATATTTTTATCCTATAGCTTGATATCACGTATCTATTATAGTATTTTCTTCTGTACTTGATATAAATCATATTTATATCTAATTTCCTCCAAAATAATGTATCTCATACATTTAGCCAATTATATCATATATAATCAAACTTCCTCTTGTCAATTTGAACATTTCAAATTAACCCAAAAACTAGTTCTCGACTTTATCCAAGCTACCCAGGGGACCTAATGGACATGTGGCTCGAAGCTCCAACGGTTCGTGAATAGCTGACTAAACTCTTTAGCCACAAAATCCACCATCCGTTAACTGTCAAGCATTCCACTAAAGACCAACAGCTGAACTCTTCTTACCACAGATATATTTTTGTGTCCATCGGATATAACCAATCATGAGTACGATGACCCTTCACAGATGCTCGTAAGTACAGTTAGAAAAAATTACCGTTTTGCCCCTGTAGTTACATCTCACTTCTTAAGTACCACTAATTCCTTTAATGAACAAAACAACATAATCCAACTATGTGTGAACATCTCTCGAGCCAAGAGAAGGTGTGTGGTGCCACATCGTTCAAGCCCCAGAATTAGCTCTTAAGGGAGCTATCTATCTACTTACCCCTACCTCGGGGAAGGAGTGAATTCCATCTTGTGTAGCTGAGTTTCCAGCTCCCAAATCAGACGAATTCTCAAAATGGTAGGTTTGAATTAGTGACCTGGCCACTCGCACCCATACAAATCAAAGGACCGCCCTCAATGGCAGGAGTTCTCAACTCACTCAGGATTGAAGTCATATTACCTATGGTCATCTAGTGAAGTGAAGTCTCTGTCATGAATGGTGTTATATAATGAGACGTTAACACTTAGTGGTTAGGTCTTATACAAACTCTTTGTATAGGACGCCCCCGCTCGCATGTCCCCAACACGATCGATCAGGATCAAACCATCTGTGATAAGTCACAACACTTGTGACCATTCCACAAAGCGGGCCGCATCCGTAGCGTTACCAGGATAAGGTTTCCCTCCTATATCCATATACTACAGACTATTTTGGTTATCACTCAAGACATGATCTACTTATATGTCACCACATACATGCTTGAGTCATATATAGATAACCAGGGATTTTATGTTTATATGTTTGTGGTAAAGCAAATAAAACAAGCAACTGAGCAAAATACAAGATGTAAAGTAAATATCATATATTAACAACACAAGTGTTCGTACAAACTGTTTACAAACTACAGGACATGAGACTTTAGGGCATCAACCCCAACACATAAGATCTGCGTTTTCATCCAATTCATGAATACTAACATTTTCTTTCTCAGTTAAACAAAATTTAGGCAAATTTGACTCGATATCACCAAAGACAGATGTATGATTCTCTTCAATAGCTAACGTACTCTTTGTAACCCTAACTTCCTCTTAAACACCAGATGATGGTTCAACATTATTCTCAAGGTTTCTGGACGAGTAACTTGAAGTGGATTTTCTTTGTTCTGCTAAATTTCTACCCCGGATCCTACAAGATCAATCATTGTTAGGGCAAAAGTACTATTTTTTCCTTCTCATTCACCTTAATAGTGAGTTTAAATTGAATCGCCTTCGTTTAGTCGTAGGAGGTGGAACCTCAGTTTCCTTGTTTGAAACAGGAAGACCTCGAAATTGAACTCCATATTTTTTGTGGATGATGAAGGAGTATCCTTCTTAATATACAACTTTCCTTTTTCCTTCTCTTTGGTCCTCACCATCTTAAAATCAGTGGTATGTGTACCTTGTCTGGTACTAACCATTTGAAGAAAGATCACAAAGAACACAAACAAGAGACTGAGCTGAAATGGTTGAGACGACCAAAAACCCACGATTTTTCAATAGAACTTGTCATAAAGCAACTGCCAACACTTCAAATTCATAAAGAAATTTGAAATTAAGACAAAATTAAACTTCCTTACGCCCTTGATAACTTATAGTAATACAATTATTTTAGCTTTTTATTTAGAATAATTAAAGAAAACACATTAACTTGAAATGAAATTCATGGGAATAGTTAAACTTTGCATTCATAAGTTACAAAATTCATTATCCTAAAAACTAAGGTCCCGTTTGATTACCATTTTATTTCTTGCTTTTGTTTTTGAAAATTAAGCCTATGATACTACTTTTACTTTCAAATTTCTTCTTGTTATCTACTTTTCACCAATGGTTTAAAAAATCAAGCCAAACTTTGAGAACTAATAAATGTAACTTTCAAAAAATTATTTTTATTTTTTGAATTTGGCTAAGAATTGAACCATTGTACTTAAGAAAGATGCAAATCATGGTAAGAAATATGGACGATATATGGTTTATTTTAAAAAAATAAAAACAAAAGATAAAATGGTTACCAAACAGGGCCTAAGAAATCTAACAACCTTAAACGCAGAATTTGTATGAAGAGAAGAAAAATCAACCAAAGAAAGAAAAGTTGCAGCTGTGGATGCATCAAAAGAGATTAGATCAAGCTTCAGCCTTGCGTGCAAAGAACCATGCATTGGGCAGAAATATGCAGAGTAGAAAGTGACAAACGCATCGGCGGTGGATGTCAAATCAAAGTGTAAGTTGGTAGTTGATTGAGACAGTCGTGCCAGAGCCAATGAGTCTGTGACACGAGTATTATGTGCAGTGGGGCATGGAATTAATGAAAAGGTGTTAGGAAATCATTAGAAAGCATCACAAAACATTCCTTGTGATCCTATAAATAGCCCATTGAGAATCAATTTAAGTGTAAGACTTTCTTCTAAGAGATTGGCCGAAATTCTGCCTAAATTTCTCCCCACGTTCACCATTATCTTCAACCTCTCGAGCTTCTCTTTGAAGAATTCTGAGTGAGAACTCAGTCTTCTTCTTTGAAAAGAGAAATAGCACCATCACCTGTAAAAAAACCATATTTGAAGTTGCCTCCATCCAAGCCCAAGGAAGCAAGACACTGTGACCAGCGGCTTGACATAATTCATCTATTCCATTTTTTTTTATTTCATTTTGTATTAAGATAGCCAAGATTGAGAAACTTCTATTTCCTAATATAAATTAGATTTCTATAATCTTTTATCCATCCATGTCTTGTCTTTCCTTTATCATGTGCAACTAAAATTCTAATTAGTTGAAAAGGTTAAACTAGCATTTCACAAGTTTTGCATTGTTAAAGTTCATCTTGTTTAATGTGTGATTAAAAACATTGCTTCAATCCATTTGACAAATTGGTTTAAGTAAAAATAATTAACTGCTTGAGAAAGTAAGTGATTATGGACGTCATTAAGTAGGGAAAGAAGTCGTTTTCGAAATAAAGTTAATCTTTTATCTGAAGTTAACTTGAGCATGCATTCCATAAATAGGGTAAATGTGGCTAAAAACGTTGAAAGGCGAGTTCTTTATTGTATGAGTTAATGACATGAACGCATAACTTAGACACCACTTAGGAAAATGTTAGTAATCCTTCTTAACTCTATCTTATCAATTGATTTTTCTTTCACTTTTGTCTGTGTTTATTTTTGTCATCATTATCTTCACTTACATTATTCCACGCGTCATAACTCGCTCGCCGCATTAATTAAGAATTTATCGCATTAAGATTATTCATCAACCTCAAACACATCTTTAGTCTATATTCCCCGTGTTCGACCCTGGACTTACCAAGAATTCTATTTGGACTTATATTTGGGTCCAAATAGAGAAAACATTGCGTTTAACATAGATCATTCATCGTACTTGGCAATTAAGGCACGACATGAGGCATTCATTGAATTGTTGATAATCGCTAAATTCACCACCATTTTCAACGCAACAAGTTTTTGGCACCGTTGCCGGAGACTTTAATAACTAACTTGTGTTTGAATTTGTGTTTTATTTTCATAGGTACTTGATCGTAGGTGTATTGAACACTTGACTGAGAAGCACTGCAAAATAGTATATAAGTGAAGGCACTCTACCGAAACTCTTATTCGTCCTTAAGATTGAGTGGATTTTTCATAGAAGAGTCAGATCCAATCAGAAAAGAAGACAAAGGAACAAAATTAGAACAAGGGAAATTGAATTGTATAACAAATATATTTAAAGAAACCAAAGCCACAACTTCAACTTTTTTGTAATTGCAGATGTGGCAATCACATAACAATCACATAGAAATCAGATAACAATCAAATTTTCAAGTAGAAGCTTTTTGACATGTTTGCAAAAAATAAAAACCTAAGAACACATACCCAATTTTCAATTTTTTTTTATGAAAGTTGCAATTGCTCCTTAGAACAATGGGAAATCAGCAAAACAATCAGAATGTATCAATTGTGGCCAACAATGCGGTCAATAACGCCAATAACGCATTGGCACAGGACAACCCAATGCTCCTTGCAAATGATAGGAATATGCCTATAAGGGAGTATGCATCTTCTAATCTATATGAGTTTTCACCAAGGATTATGTGACCAACATTTAAGGGGGCCAAGTTTGAGATAAAGCTAATTATGCTCCAAATGATCCAAACAGCCAGACAATTTGGAGGTGCACCAGACGAAGACCCTCATGCTCATTTAAAAAGCTTCATTGAAATATGAAACACCTTTGTAATCTCAAATATCACAATAGAGGAGATTCAATTATCCTTATTTCCTTTATTTTTTAAGAGAAGAAGCAAGACAATGGGCCTACTCGTTTGAACCGAGTGAGATCATCACTTGAGAGCAGATGGTTGAGAAATTATGAAAAAAATAGTTACCACCCACTAAGAATGCAAAAAGAAGACAATATTTTATTAATTTTAAATAGAGGGACAGGGAAACATTGAGTGATGCATGGGAAAAATATAAGAGGTTAGTAAGAAATTACCTACATAACAGTCTAGCAGATTATGTACAAATGGAGATCTTCTACGAAAGACTAATTGAAGCATCACAGATAACAGCCAATGCTGCTATAACAGGTAGCCTATTAGACAAGACTTCTACTGAAGCAAAGGTCATTTTGGATAGAATTTCAAGGAACCACGAGGAATAGAAGGATAATGGCTACAACTCAAGATCAAGCAGACGAGGATATAATTCAGGAACAACTAAAAATGATGCAGTTACCGCACTAATACTCAAATGGTTGGCATGAACAACTTATTACAAACTATGGCTTTGAGTAAAGTCAATCTAGGGATCAACAAACCAGTGAATGCGGTGAACCACGTTGATACAGGATAAGTTTGTTTTGGGGAACCACATACATTTGACATGTGTTCGCTTAATACACAATCTGTGTGTTTCATCAGGAATAATTCTTACTCGAATACTTATAATCCTGGATGGAGAAACCATCCCAATTTCTCATGGGTGGAAATCTGCAACAACAGTCAGAACAACAAGGCGAACAATAAACAAATAGAGGTGGATCACTTGGGTTCCACCAAGGACACCAAATACATCAACCATTGCAAACTCACCACAACAAGCATCGAGTTCCTCACCCCAGCTGAAAGCTCTATTAAAGAATACATGCAAGAGAATGATGTATTTTTGCAAAGCCAAGCATCATCAATATGCAACTTAGAGCTTCAAATGTGTCAGATAGCTGGAGAGCTGAAGAACTAGCCAAGAGGAACATTGTTAGGTAATATGGAAGTTCTTAAAAACCAAGAAAGTTCAGGAAAAGTGCACTGTCAGGCTGTGACACTAAGAAATAGGAATAACCACTAACAAATCAAAGATAAAAAACTCATCAAACCCACCACTATTTGATGAAACTAAAACCAATGACTAACAAATCATAGAAAATTCAACATAAATGAAATCGATGTAGAATGACTCAACCCAATGCAGGAAGGAAATGGAGCAAGAGTCAATACATGATAATCAAAGCAAAATCTCATCTACGAATACTTCGACTTAAGCGCAACACCTGAGTTACGTCCATCTCCACCTTTTCCTTATAGACTAAAGAAAAAGAACGATGAAAAATAGTTTAGACGTATCCTTAATGTGCTTAAACGGTTCCATATTAATATTTCACTATTGGAAGCTCTTGAATAAATGATAAATTATGCTAAATTTCTAAAAGACATTTTGTCAATATTAATATTTCACTATTGTCGCCTTAACGCAAGAATGCATTGCATTTGTTAAAAACAATATCCTTGATAAAATGAAGAATCTTGATAGTTTCACCATTTCTTGTTCAATACAAGGAGTGGACGTAAGTCATGAAGGAATCGAATTCTTGTGGAAGCGTATGAACGCCTTGTATTTAGACATTCGATTTTTATGGAAACAAAAACAGTAAAATAAAACATGCATTTGTAGGATAAACATTCAAACAAAACTAAGCATGCTAGAAAAGAGGAAGAAGAGAAGAAATCAAAACTCACCTTTGTTGATTCTTCTAGCTTTCCTCTTCCACCATTATCAATGATCTCAAACTTTTTCAATGAAGGACACCACCAACAAAGTTACCTTGCTATTCTCTAGGATTCCAAAGAACTTAAAAGAGTGGTCTCCAAGAACTTTTGAGGAGGAAAAGAGTAGAGAATTATTAGAGAGATGTTAGAGAGAAAGTGGAGGCTTGAAGGCTAGGTTTTTCTTTTTGTTTAATAAAAAAACTCTTTTTTTTTTTTTTGGCCCTAAATAGGCTATAAGGATGTATTTATATGGAGAATGGTTAACCCAATCTCTAAGTATTTTCTTTTATACCCTTAGTGCTAGTTAATTAAATTACGCTTTTCTAATTAATTGACACATTAATGACCATATACTAAATTCTACTTAATATACACTTAAATAATTATCATAAATATCATATATTTATACTAACCTCCAATCTCCATTATTTCTTAATCAATTAATTAACCATTAATTAATCAATTAAATCATATCTAATATGGAGTCAATTAACATATAAATATCACATATTTATATGTATACATATCTTTATGAATACAATTCATATAAATCTAATATTTGAATCTTATTCAAATATATCTATCTTACATAATTTGGATTATAGATCATATCTATAATTAACCATTATATATTAATCTCATTAATATAAATTTTCTTCATTTGATTTGAACAATTTAAATCATTTCTCATTACTATCCTTTATTGAGCTAACAAAAAGATCTTATGGATCTACAGATTAGAACCTCCAATGATATGAGATTAATTGATTAAACTTTTTTAATCCAATTAATCAATATTCATTAACTATTGATCACTCCACTATAGACCGATAGCTACACTCTTTGCACTATAGATATATTTTCGTGTTCATAGATATAACCAATTAACAGAGCGACGACCCTTCACAAATGCTCGTAACTACAGTTAGGTCAAAATACCATTTTACCCCTGCAGTTACATCTAACTCTTTAAGTACCACTAATTCCTCTAATGAACAAATAATTTATACTCCAACTATAAACTAACATCTCTTAGGTCAGTGAGAGGTTGAGGCCTCATTGTTTAAGACCCAGAATCAGTTATTAAGAGATCAATTTATTTACTTTCCAAAGGAATGAGAAGTGAATTCTATCTTCTGTAGATGTGTTTCCAGCTCTCTAATCAGGCAAATCCCTAAAATGGTAGGCTTATTAAGTCGGCTATCATAGTCACTCTCACCTATACAGATCAAAGGATTTCCGTCATAAATAGGAGTTCACAACTCACTTAAGATTAAGGTCAAGTCTCCTATGGTTATCCTAGTGAAATATTAGTTTCTTCAAGTAATGGTGTTATAAAGATAAACTAATTATTTCGTGGTCTAGTCTATGTATAAACTCTATTATACAAGATTCTCCCACTCACATGTCTTTGCATGAACAACGTGGTTCATATTATTTGTAGCACTTACATTTCATTTAACAATTAAAAAGTGGGCTATATCTGCAGTATTACCAAGATAAAGCACCCAACCTTCATCCATTTACTGCAGACCTTTTAGGTTATTACTTGAACAAGAACTACCTATATGTCAACCACATACTGTTCAAGTGACATCATATAATCTTGGATCTTAGTTTATTGGATTGAATTAATGTTGTCTAAATGTCAGATAAAATAGTTTTGATTTTATTAGACAAATAATTTGTGTTAACAAAACTATACACCACGAGATACACTAGATTTAGGAATTCAATCCCAACAATCTCCCACTTGTCTAAAGCTAGTGAAATCTATTAAAATACAATAAAAGACGAACGGAAAAGTAAAGTATCAATATAAAATGTAAAGTAAAGTATCAATATACAATATAATAAACTAGGGCATACAATATATCCAATAAAATCTTCCACTTGCTCTAGCTTAGATGACTCATATCTCGTAGACCCATACCCTCCAAGTGGATCAACAATATTGTGCTCCAAGGCAATCTGTGTGCGATTACATCTCCCCGTTGCACAATCTCTCTAATAAAATGATACTTACGCTCTATATGCTTTCTATGTTTGTGGCTATAAGGCTCTTTGGAGTTTGCGATAACACCATTATCATCATAATAAAGTGCGATGGGCATCATCCCAACATATGTGATTGTGAGCATTGCATCCACCGTGCTTAAGTCCCTTCACCATATGGGCATCGACTCGCTGCCATGGGTATGCTACCTGCCACATGGGTTTGCGTCCAGTCTTGTAAGTGTTGACGCATGGTATGCGTTGGCGCACTTATCTTCAAGCTCCTCTTCTTTGTAAGGCCATCACTCCATTGCATGGAATGCATCCTGTCGTAAGCCATCATTGCATGTCATCTCGCCGCATGCCAAGATTCCAGGCATCGCAAGACAGAAGCAAGTCCTCTGTTTTTCTTTGAAAATTTGGGCTCTAGACAGCTTTGTTTCTAACCATGAAAGACCCAAAAATACAAACTCGATTGCAAAAATAAAAATGCCCAAACAATTGGTTCTTACATTGATCAAATCAACATAAAATTTTACAATCTATGGTGCCAATAAATGAAATTATCTATGAAGCAAAACTCATACATTTTCAAGAAAAATGAAGAAAAATAACACACCTCATGAATTATTTTTGTTGAAAAAAAAATCAAAATGCAACAAAAAGCTGGCTCTAGTACCAATTGAAGGAATTGAATTCCCATGGAGATGTGTGAACTCCTTGCATTTAGACATTTGATTTTTATGGAAACAAAAACAGTCAAATAAAACATGCATTTGTAGGATAAATGTTCAACCAAAACTATAAGCATGCTAGAAAAGAGAGAAGAAAAGAAATCAAAAGTTACCTTTGTTAATTCTTCTAACTTTCCTCTTCTACTGTTATCAACGATCTCAAACTTCTTCAATGATGAAGGACACCACCAACAAAGTTATCTTGCTATTCTTTAAGATTCCAAAGAACTTGGTGTTGGAATATATCAGCAAGTAGTGGAAGTAACAAGGATCAATATGCACTCTAATTTATTAATTTTGGTAGTAACTAAAGCATGCTCAAATAGTAATAAATGGGTTTCAAATCATACCTTTGTAGAACTTCTTGAAATCTTGATTTTTAGCTGCAAGCTTCTCCAAATCTTGTTGTAGACCACCTCAAGATCTTCCCCACTATTCTCTTGGAGCTTTAGATTGAGTTGTGGGACTCAAAATAAGCTTGGATTAAGGGAATTTGGAGATTGGGTTACTGCATGATCATTGTTGAAGACCTTTTTCAACCTCAAGCTTTTTTAGTAAAAAAACTGTCAATGGCATCACCGATTCTCAGCCCAATCTTCTTAATTTATTGCATGACTATCATGCAAATACCATTGTTGCATGTATTGTAGCTCATGCTTGGAAGATAGACTCAAATTCATGGTGGAACTATGAACATGCTACTTCAATAGAAAGTGAAAAAATCCCACTTTTTGGGATTTTCCATTTTCTATTCTTTTTCATATTTGATTTTTAAAATTAATTTTCTTTTCAAAAAATAAAATCTTTATTAATTTTACAAAATTAATTCAATAATTAATTTTTCTAATAAAATTAATAATAATTAATTAATTAATTTAATTAATTCTAATGAATTTAATATCAAATATTAAATTAATTTTACACAAATCCACCTTCATATATTTAAATTATATTTAAATATTAATTCTCCTATTCTGTTTAATTCTTAAATTTAAACGTGTAATTATATCTCATATAATTACTAATTCCCTTAATTCTAATTTGAGTATTTCAAATTAACTTATCACGCTACTCTAAAGCTAATCCATTTACGAGCTAGTAGGGGGACCTCGCGGACCTACAGATCATGCATGGACTCCAATGATCCGAGATTAATTGGCTCAACTCATTATACCAAATTAACTCACATTCATTAACTAATGGGTCACTCCATTAAAGCCCATAGTTGTACTCCCCTCACTATAGATATATTATGTCCACATGATTTAACCATAATTAGTAAGTCTGAAGTTGTTCGTAATAATGGTTGGGTCAAATGTCTGTTTTACCCCCGAGATTACGTCTTGTTTCTTATGTTCCTACTAATCCTCTAATGAACAACTGGTTTGTGATCTAGTCACTAAACCAAATCTATCTCAGCCCAGTGAGAGGGTAGAGTCCCTTATTCAAGACCTGGATTCAATACTTGAAAGAATAATCTTTCTCCTATCCCTAAATCGGGTAGGCATGAATTTCGTCTTGCATTCTATGTCCCCAACTATCTATTCGATCTTACCCCTGAAATGGGAGGCTTATTAAGCCGGCGTTGTTGAGCCAACCCTCACCTATGCAAATCTAAGGATAATCCCGAATAAACAAGAGTTCATAGTTAGCTCAGGATTAAGATCGAGTTACCTAGGTCATCGCTTTGAAACAGTCAGTCATCCCTTTGGAATAGTCAATCTTAAACAGTAAACAACATTATAAAATAAGAGTGACTTACTTCTTGGTCCGATCTTATGCAAACTCTTTGCACAGAACGCTCCACTCGCATGTCTCCACATAAACGATTCAGGATCACATTGTTTGTCCTAAATACAAAGTGGGCCGCATTCAATAGGTTTCTAGAATAAGGTACTCAACCTTATCTGTATACTATAGAATGTTTTGGCTATTTACTCGAATTTGATCCACTCTTATTCTCCACTTGAAGTCCAAATACAGTTCTTCTTCATGCAAACATAAAAACCAGAGAAATCTTCCTTATTCTCCTTAGGTCATTCTCATTTTGGAATCCACCTTCCAATTTAAGATCCTAATTGCTTCCGCATGTTGAATGTCAACACCATCATTTGGTATCATTTGAAGAAAATTCGAAGCAAGCTCAGCAATTGGTAGCAGCAGAAGAAGTTACTGCCTTGCATTGTTGCAATGTTGTTCTTCAACCAGCCGAAAAATGAAGTATATTCTTTTGGCATTGTAATGCTGGGAGGTTGCAACATTGTTCATCGCAACCCAAAAGGCATGCATGCGAATGAATTGGTGGTTCAAGTAGACCGATTAAGTCAGTTCAAGTCAAAAAGGCCCGATTCAGCCAGTTTTAGACCAGTTCATACCATTTTGGAGCCTTTGAGGTCCAGTTCGGATCTCGTTCAAGTCGATTCATGAAGTTCGGAGGCTTTTGGAGGTGTTTTTAATTATTATTGTAATAATTTAGACTGCTTGCTTGCTTAGGATGCCAGAACTGGTCCATATCAATGTGTATTTAATTATTTATGCATTATGAATGTATGTTATAATTAAATAATCTTGTATGTGTATATAATATGCCATGTAGATTTAAAATCCCACAATAGGAAGCATGTATCATGCATTGCAAATATGTTATAGTTTGTTATAATATATAATATGCATGAATGATTTCGGGTTTCATACTTTTAATATAAATAGTTATATTAAATGTTGAAATGCTTGGTGTTTGTTGTGGATGAAAAGCACGTCTACAGTTTTATGAATTGTTATAAAAATGGTTTAGATATTTAAAATTCATAAACAGATAAGATATATGCTCATCTAGGGTTAACTAATAACAACTTGTTTTAAATAGTAAAAATAGGCCGTTATCTTGTATAACTTTGGTTACAAACTCACCCAAGCTAAAATCCTGTATAAGGCTGGAGGTACTTAAGTTAACGGTTTACGTAACACCTGCTATCTGGGGATTTTAGCCGGTTTTTTAGCATTGTTAACCTAGTTTTAAGCATGTGTGAGCGATGTGAGGTTTTAAAATTGATTTATCATCTAGACATCATAGATTAAATCCAAATATAAACATTATACTTGGAAAATCACCTAGACTTAGGTTGTTTTATTAGCCGAAATATACCTAAGTAAATATTTACCCGAAGCAAATAGAACACTTCAATGGGAGATTAATAACATATACAATATATTATTCTTAGCTCTTACGTCCCTAAGAATTCACACTGTGAGATACATTGTCGGCTTCGTGTCACCCTGTGAGTGACCTTCATTCAAAAAGTGTTTGCATGGGTCAATAGCAAGATGAATAGGGGAAGCAGTTCATAGTAAATGGGCAACGGATGTGTGTCAATGTATCCTGCGGTCTCTTCCATTAGTTTGGACTGTGAGATTCATATGTTATGCTTACTTGTTGTTTTTAGGCAACATAAGCTATTCATTTTACAGCGGCTATCCCCTCGGGGGGTTGTAACATAGGATTCAGAACAACTCAAACTCCATAAATGAATATGATTTCTTAGGTCTATTCCCAACCTTGACTTTCCAATTCGGTAGCATTATTGAGGCTAACCTCTGAGGTCTGTAAATGGGGGTTACACTTACAAAAATTACTAAGTATTAGTAAGAGTTATTCTAGAGTTAGTATTTAGTCAAGGATATCTTACTTTAGTGAAGGAGAATTTGACTACCCCTCGACAGCATCTATTCTGACTCACTAAAGTATCGCTGCAAATAAATAATGAAATTTGGGTACATTATGACTTTTGCTAAAAAAAAAATTTAGATTTAAAAGCAATTTATTGATTAGATTTTGTTTATATTTTCAGCATGTCGAATTCTTCTAAAGTACTCGCTTCTGAAACTTCCTTTAGATAAGTTTAACAGTTTTAATTTTTCAACATCAAATATAAACAAAATACTAACAGATGATGATTTGAAATCTAACAGAGGAATGTCTTTCATCTCCTAGCTCATCTGCAAACCAAAGAGTTTGGAATTAATATGACAGGTGAATTAAGGCAAATGAAAAGGCCTAAATCCATATCTTAGCAAATATATCCGACATACTAGCTAAGAAGTTCAAGAACATAGTTTCTACTAAAGAAATCATTGATTCGTTACAAACATTGTTTGAACAAATTGTCAGGAACAATGTTCTTGAAGATGTTTATAACCATGACATAAAGGATAGAACCTCTGTTAATGAACAAGTTTTGGATATGTTAAAAGTAATAAACTCGAATGTCATAGATAAGGAAACTAAGAAAGCACAATAAAGTAAATATGATTTACTTGTCACTGAGACATTTTTAGTGGAAAATGATAAATTGACCTGGATATTACATTCAGGTACCACTAATCATATTTGCGCTTTCGCTCAGGAAACTAGTTCCTGAAGGTAACTTACAGAAGGCAAAACAACCTTTAAGGTAGGGACTGATGAGATTGTTTCAGCTAAAGTAGTGGGAGATATGAAGTTATTTATTGAAGATAGATTCATTTTACTTGAAAATGTTTATCACATTCCTTCCATGAGTGATTTGTGAAAGATCGACTCACTGTTGATTGGTTATATCCGTGGATGCAGAAATATATCTACGATGCAAAGAGTGCAGCTATCGGTCTTTAGTGGAGTGGGTAGTTAATGAATATTGATTAATTTGATTAAAAAGTTTAATTAATTAACCTTATATTATTGGAGCTTCTAATTTGTAGGTCCATAAGGTCCACTTGTTAGCTCATTAAAGGATACTAATTAGGAATGATTTAAATATTTCAAATTAATTGAGGAAATTTTATATTAATGAGATTAATATATAATGGTTAATTATATATGTGAGCTATAATCCAAATTATGTAAGAGAGAAATATTTGAATGAGATTCAAATATTAAACTCATGTGAATTAGATTCATGAAGAATAATTAATTATAATGTTAGAGAGATGGATATATATAAATATGTGATGTTTATGTATTAATTAATTTACTATATATTAAATAGGATTTAATGTATGGTTATTTAATTAGTATGTCAATTAATTAAATAAGGATGATTTAATTAATTAGTATTAAGGGTTGAAAAGGAAATACTTTGAGAAGGGGTTAACCCTTCTCCATATAAATATTCCTTATAGCCCATTTAGGACAAGGATTTTTATTGTGCAAAAGAAAAATCCTAGCTTCCACCAAATTTGTGAAACCCGGATTTCTATTTTCCTTACTTAAGCAGGTGATTAAAGAAATTAACTAAGTGAAAGTTAAATCCTATGTTGAAGTGAATGAAATTTCTAAGTGTCGAATAGATTTTCCTTAAGTAATTTTGAATTAAGCATTAATTGATGAAATTTGGTTAAGTGTAAGGTCAAAAGAACCCATGCGTTAAGAGTTAGGAGACATAAACGCATAAGTTGAAAAGGCAACCATGCGTTTGTAAGGTTGGACGCATGATTGGCCAAAATATTGGCAAGAGGCATTGCCAAGAGTTGTCATGCATTGGAAGCCAAGGAAAAAATTGGCTAAGTGTTGGACTAGGCATTGCTATGCATTGGATGCGTTGGATGATGAATGTGTTGGCTATGTGGGATGCGTTGGATGTGTTGCATACGTTGGACGCGGTGGAATGCGTCCATACGGCTGAAGGAAGACAGCCGAGGGTGATGCGTTGGTATAGCACGAGGGCATGCGAGGGCACGAGGATGTGCGCGAACGCGAGGGTCGCGTTGGCCCCGGTGGACACGTTGGACCAGCCGAGCGTCTTATGTGTCAATGCGGCCGAGTGTCCTATGCGTCGATGGGGCCGAGCATCCCATGCATCGATGCCTTGCGATCGAGGGTCCTATGCGTCGATGCTGCCGAGCGTCTCGTGCATCGATGCCAAGCGCCCATGCCAAGCGAGCTATGCGTTCATGCCAAGCGACCATGCGTCAATGACGAGCAAGCTATGCGTTGATGCTAAGCAACTGTCATATACGTCGAGGCCGTGCGACCATGTTATGCATTGGAAGTTGACGATGGCATACACGATGGATACGTTGGACATAGGCCATGCGATGGGCTAGGTTGGATGCATGGTGGTTGGCTCTTGCGATGGTTAAGGCTTGCTATGACTGAGTAAGTTAGGTTGCGATGGTGCTATGTTGAAAACCAAGGGTTGCTATGTGTTGATTGCTTACTATGTGTTGATGACCTACTATGTATTGATGATTACACTATGCACTGATTATAGACTATGCATTGATGGCCAACTATGCGCTGATGACATACTATGCGTTGAACATTCAAGGGTTTGTGGATGCATATGAAAGATGAGCTCATATAGAGGACGTCATTCAGACATATGGCTAGTTAGGAGGAAATCTTAAGCCTTAAGCAAATTGAGTGGATGCATAAGAAGACATGTAAAAGTTAAGGGTTGCGTTAGTGAAAGGAGAAGAAGACACTTTGGCTTGCACTGATGTAAGAATGCGTTGATGGTGCGAGGAAAAGACACTTGGACGTGCGACTAAGTAGGAGCTGTCGGCCGTGGAGCAATCTTGGACGCCTATAAATAGGGCCAAGGACTTCAGCTAAGAACTCAATTCTCTTCAAACGACATAAAGAAGAGTGTATTGGGAGGAGACCATGCTTAGTAGCAAGACCATGCGTTGGTCAAGAAGTTCCAAGAGGGGAGATGCTGTCGGATAGAAAACACAGAAAGTAGCATCAACTTGGAACGAGGAGTTCTCACAGAATAATTCGTTTGATGTGATTTCAAAGCCCTCTGAAAGCTAAAAGAGTCTAGTTTTTAGGGTAGGGCTGCCGAAGAAAAAGCTCCAAGGAATCGGGCTGGAGAATGAGGACAAGACATAGGGGTCGAGCAATCGGGTAAGCTGGGCCAGTCTCGATTTTTTGATGTTTCCGGCCAAACCACGAGGATTTATGAGCTAAGATTTTATGATAAGCTTCCTGAGACATGAACATGTTTGTAGAAGGAAGTATCTTAAAATAAATTCTAAAACTATTAGTAATATAAACTGATAATTGAATCTTGAATTTAGGTTTCAAAAGGGAACCAAGGAAATCTAAAGAACTTCGGAAAGGAAAGTTCCTAACCAACCAAGGTGAGTGGTTATTGTGTTGTTGTATTGTTGATGTAATTTCTATATATAGGTAAATATATATAGGGGATAATGTTAAATTGGCATGATCATGGATATAAGTTTATCTTGTTACTATGCTTGTTAAGATATTGCTTGTATGTTTGATTTGGAAACTGAAATTGTACCTGAGATGTATAGTTAGCAGGCTTGAAAAGGTACTTGACGGGAAAATATAGTCGGCTTCGGTCGATGGAAAATGATAGTTTGTGATGATTGACGGGAAATATAGTCAAGTTATCTAAGCATAGCTAGCGGAAAAATAGTCGATGTGCACATTGATGGGATATTAGGGTACGGGAAAAGTTTCCACAGGAAATTGTTTTTGTCTTAGTATACGTGTGAAAGTATTAGGAAAAATGTAGGATCATGCCAGGGATAACCAATGGTAAAGCTGGAGATGTTTTTATTATGTGATAACCAGCGGTCAAGCTGGGGTTGATTGTTTTAAGCAGCGATTGAGCTGGGGATTATCCAGCAGTTTGGCCGAAAAATAATTGTGAACTTGTGGTAATGTTCTTGTTTATTATGCATTAATTTCCAAAAGTATATTTTCTTTGACAAAGTTATTTGTTTATTGTTAAGTCTTGGAGTTGTATAAACGTTACATTGTTGTAATAAAATGAGCCTACTTAATCAGCTATTGATTGCCTCCTTGACTTAATCAGTTGACTGTTGAAATTGTTCATTGGTATCAGAGTTATTTTCACAAGAGTTATTAGGCAGTAAGTGTCAACAAAAAGGTTGATAACTGCTGCAGTCACGCCCTTTCTCAGGCTAAAAGGGTAGTCTGGGACGGGGTGTGACAAAATTCCTCTTTACTCTCTCAACAAATTCTCTCTACCTCTTCCTCTTCTAAGCTTTAGAGACCACACTTCTAACCCTTGGAGTCCTAGAGAATAACAAGGTTATTCTTTCGATCGTGTCCCTGATCGTTGAAGAGGTGTTCGTGAGACAAGCAAGAGGAATTTACGAGAAGATCGAGATTCAACAAAGGTGAGGTCCTTCTATCCCTTTTCTTCTTCTTCCACAGCATGCTAATTTTGATGTTTATCCTCTATTCTTCTTGTGTGGACTAATGTATTTTTGTTTCTATTAAATGGAAAAACTAAATGTAAGGCGATCTCACGCTTCCACGAGAATTCTATTCCCTTCAAGACCACCTAAGCTCCTATTTCTCTGGGATCTTTGATTTTTATGGCAAACTAGTAGATCAACTAGGCTCCAAGGAATTGATCGCTACCTGGAAAAAGTGAAAAAATTTGAAAAGGTTGAGCTAAAATGCCTAGTGAATGACTATCTTTTAAAACATACTTACATAACAAACATGCTATGAAAATATAGTTTGTTGAATATAGCATAAATCTCTATGTCTTAGAGTTAAGAAATAGTTCTAATTCCATAAAAGAATGTAACCTCTCTATGAGTATTTCTTAAAACCCTGGAAATCCCAACCATCGTTAGTTTGTTTGAAAACTATCATCCTCTTGCCTTAATTGACGAAGAGCCCTTTTGCTCGATCGCTTAACATTGATTACCTTAGTTGATGTAGAGTAATCTCAATACAATCATCGTTCATGATACTGATCCTACGTGTAAGTGGATAATTACTATATAAAATATTTAACTCGTGGCAGACCTCCTCTTCTCGCAACAACGCAAACTCTTCTACTACTTGCAAAGGAAAAACATAAGAGAAAAGAATGAGCTGAAAGCCCAATGAATGGTAAGGCTCACTAGCAACAAATCAACACCACGAGGTTACTACTCAAACCTCAGGTTTGCACATATCCGTTTATTGTTATCCCTACCTACAAGGTAGACAGTTAGCTTTATTTCTCTATGTGCACATAGCTCTACCTCGTGTGGGCTTAGAAACTAGACCTATCAGTCCTCTAACCATCCTACAAGAGGTTCTATCCACAGGCTCAAGAGCTAGGCCTTACGACCCCCTGACCATCCCGTGAGATTCCGTCACAGGTTTAGAAACTAGGCCCTATGACCCCCTAACCATCTGCAGTGTATTCTTAATCACCAAACAAGTTATACATATACATGTATGGAAATTCACAACAACAACTAAAGAAAATACCACTCGCAATTCGCTAATAGGTTTTTCCCTTTTCTTCCAAGCCTTATGGTACCTAGGTTCTTCGTCGGGTCTCAGGCCTGCACTATCCCAATTTTAGCTTAAAATCTCATGTTTAGGACTAGAATAACCGTAGAATACCTTTTTGGCCCTAAACCTTGTTTACCAACTCCAACTGATATGAAACTAGGCCTTTGAACACTCTTGGACAGTTGTGGGCACAGAGAGGGCTTCCTTAGGGCAGTTGGCCACATGGCAGCTCTTCTGGACACCTAAACTGCTCTGCTCAATGTATGGACATAATGTTGGGCGCATGGCTAGTATGCTCAACACATAGGTACCTTCCTCAATGCATAGGCCTCCCTCGAAAATCCTAATTCTCTCTGATTCCCTCCTTTATAAGTCTTCTCTAAGGAAACTTTGAGTTTTGAGGTGAAATGAGACCTTCGTAAGGTATTTCTAGGCCTCTAAGTTTGTCCTTGTCATCCTCTTCATGCTCCCTATGCATAAAAAACCTAAGTGTCAACACCATGCAATGCCCAACACAACACTTCTTGACACCTTCTACTTATATGCAAGACTTAGATGTCTTCACCAGGTATAGGCCAACATATAATCCCTTGAGGTGGCACTTCAACATTTTGCATGCTCTCTCATGCGTTCACCTCCTCTTGGCTTGGCCAAGACTTCATTTGGTTGAGCCATGTACCTCACCTTGTTGTCAATTCGACCTTGCTCCCCAAGTAACTCAAGTCAACACATGGTACCTCACCAACAATCTTGTATGCGTCCAACATCTCCCTCATATGCGTCTACCAAATGTTCAACGCATGTTCCTCTTTTCAACTTGTGCTTCCAAGACCATTCTCTTGAGGTTATACTCTCAAAGTGACCCTTTAAGTGTCACTTTACATCCAACCTTGTCCCTATGCATTCACCAATCCTTTCCTAGAGTTTCTTGGTATAACTCCTTCCTAAACGGTTGTCTCATGCTTTCATCTTGCTCTTCATAGCCCCTAAATGGAATCCACATAGTCCTCCTATGCATTCACTCCTCCCCTATCTGTCCAACTCTTCCTCAACTTATTTCTTCCTTGGTTTTTATCTCCTTCTCATAGCATAAATTTTCCTAAGTACTATTACCTCCAATCTATTAGGCCTCCAACACTTAAAAATTTTCCCAAGTACTATTACCTCTTCCAAGGCATAGTTTAGGTACTTTAACCAATTTTTTTCCTTACAAGGCTTCAAGTCTGAGTTCTTCTCTTAACCTAAAGAATCCCATGAGAGCTTGGGAGTTACATCTTGAAATTGGGGCCAAGAAAGAGAATTGTTCTGTGTGCTTTTAACAATTTTTCATATAGTAGATTTTATTCTGGTGGGTCATAGTTTTTCTCCAGATGGGAGTTTTCCACATAAATTTTTGTGTTCTCAGTTTTTATTATTTTCTTTTAATTTCTCTATTATTTTTCTGTTTATTCCTACGATAGAAGTAGAAGGTTTTTTTTTTTCAAGATTCCTCACAAAATTAAAAAAAATTAAAAAAAACTAAGAAAAATCTTCAAAAAGGATATGAAAACGAAAATTTTTTTAAAAAAAATCATGCACGTTTATAAAAATAAGTTATGCATGATTGCTAGTTGAGTAGATGGATATCAATTACAATTAAACTATGTTGGTATTGATATTCTTAATTCTTTAAATTATCAAAAAAAAAATTGAATTATATGTTGATTTCAATTACACCCGTAAACTTTTAAAATTTTCATTTTAATTTTTAAAATTTGATGTATTTTTCAAAACAAATCTTGTAGGGGGTTTTCCCTCTAAATTCAGTTTATTCTTTTGTGAACATATCTAAATACATTATACATACATGGAAAGAAAATAAAAACGCACGACTTATCTATGAACCAAACCTATTGTCATATACCTTTCAACTTCATGCCTCCAATTCTTTATTTTTTTTTCGTTCCTAATTTTTTTTTTTTTTTAAACTAATCCTAACCCCTAATTTACTTCCGTATGTGTTTAAATTTATTTACTTAAGTAACACATAATTAATTACACACAAACTTTTCCATGAATGTTATCAAATGAAGCTTTTCAAAGTTACAGAGAATATAATTGAAACCAAACAACATAGTTTAGAAGTTTTTTTTATTATATATAGTTTAATCTTCTTTACTTATTTAGCTAAAAGTACTAGTAACATTATGATGGTCAAAATGACCACAGCTCAACTAACACACAGTATGTCATGTTAACGATTAAAGAGGTCTATTATTCGAATCTCCTCATCCTATATTGTACTATTAAAAAAAATTGTAACATTGTGGTGATAATTTTGAATTGGTAAAACTTCTATTTGGGTTCCAGAGTTTTTAATATAGTTTATTTTTTCTATTCCTAGGTTTAAAAATATTACATTTTTACCGTACTTAAGTTTTATATTTAGTTTTTATTTGGTTTTTAGGTTTCAAAATGTTACAGTTCTATCATTGTTCTTGAGATTTGTTTACATTTGATTCATGGGTTTCAAGATTTATACTTCATTACCTCTATGCACTAAATACTCACTTTTGGTCCTTGGTGTTAATATCTATTAATCAATTCAAAATCATTAAAATTATTAAAATTATTTTTCTTTCCTAGTTTTTCATCACTATTAAAATTAATATTAAAAAATCTCTTAACATATTAATTTTCATGTCATTATTATTTAAAATTAAAAAATGAAACTTAATGCCAAAGAACAAAAGTGGTCATAATGAAATCCATGTATAAAAGTGTAAGATATTGAAACCTATGTATTAAATAAAAAACTAAACTTAAAACTCAACGATAAAATGTAACATTTTAAAATCTAGAAATCAAATGAAAATTAAACTCAAAACTGAGAGTAAACATATAACATTTTAAAATTTATGACTTAATATAAACTAGACTAAAAAAACTTACAATAAAACTTGTATTTTTTTTCCCCTTTCAAATATTCATTGGATAAAAAAAAATTAGGAAAAATATCTTTTTGGTCTTTGAGTTTTTAAGAAGTGCACTTAATCCCTAAAGTTTCAATTTGGTCAATTTAATCTCTCAGTCTTTTAAAATAGATTTAAAAGGTCTCTAATCCATTAGTTAAGTATTTTTTTTATTTTTTTAAATATTTCTAAATTAAAAAAACTAATAAATATCTCCTCCCTCCTTCTCTCTTTTCCTTCGTCTTCTTCATCTTCACCTCGCAACTGGTTTTTTTTTTTCCTTCTCTTTTCAGTCAAAGGACTTGGAGTTAGTTTCTTCCTCTCTTAGAACTTTTAAATTTTTCCTTTTTCTCTAGTCTTAATTTATGTTCTTCTTTCCATTGAGTGATTTCTTGGTTAAAAAGAAAAAAAAAACCCTAAAAAACAATTCACCCACAATAGAATCAAAAAGAAGAAACAATCAAAAAGAAGAAACAAACGGATATTAATAGAACCAAATTCGATTTTCATATTAGAAATTCAGGGGGGTTTGTACTTGTGATCTTGAAAACAGCCTCGATGATGCACATTAAGAATCAAAATCTTCCTTGGCAGCAATGGTGGTAAAAGATAGGGAAGAATCGTTGCCATGCTTCTGAAATTCATAGAACAAACATAAAGAACAATTAAAAATCAAAAAAGAAAAGAAAATAAAATAATAAACAAAATAATAATAACTATTTAATATGAATTAGGGACGTTTTAAATCTATTTTTGAAAATTGGTGGATTAAATTGGCTAAATTGAAACTTTAAGAACTAAATGTACCTAATTTTAAAAAAAAAAATTACATATTTCCTTTTATATGAATTTGATGTTTAAATGAATTTAGTTTAATTAAACGTGTTAGGTGGAAAGGTAAATGATGATTTAGTTGATTGTGGTTGACTTGAAAGCTCCTTTGTCGGATAAATTAAACCTATTCATTTTGGTCGGCACCCCCAACTTATTGTAATTTGCCTTTTACTTCATTTTTTCTTGTCCTTTTGTCTAAAAAGCCTCCACTTTTACTTTTTCTCTTTGCAATTTTTCAGAACCTAGGACTGGAATTTGTGGACCAACTACCCAAAAAGAAAAATAAATTATTTAATTAGTTTGATAATGTTTCCTTTGAATCCAAGTTTGAAAAAATTAAAGTTTTTAATCATGTTCAACTGTTTTATAGTAATTACTTATGGATCCAGAATTCTAATGAAATTACTTTCTGTCTTTCCTTTTAACTTTTATCTTAAATTCTTTTTTTTGTAACTAAACTTTTATATTAGTGCAATTAAGCACTCTTTTAATTTTTAATTCTACGAAGAATATTTGTGTAATCCTCTTTAGTAATATTTTTTAAATAAATTATCTATCAACTTAAAGTAGGCATGTTTTTTTTTTTCATTTATTTAATCGTAGATTGATCAAACCTACACGGTTTTAAGAATGATTTAATAAAATAAAGGAATAAAAAGGACTAAATATACGAAAGCGTGATTAAATTGATATGGATTCACTCTTCAAAGTGAAATGAAAGAAGGGAGGTACTTCTTAATCCTTCTGTCAGATTTTTTTCGTTAATTACTAATGGAAAGTCGATTTAATACCTAATTTTTTATTATTATAAAAAGTATGTTTTTTCTTAGAATCTAATACAAAATTTTATACCAATCAATTATAAATAATGGATTGATGTATTAATAGTTACATGCAAACTAGTTTACAAATATTCAAATTTTCTTTGGAGCTGAATTGAGAGTGACAGGGTAACATAGCTCAACTGGCTAAAATTGTATCATCGACCTCAGAGTTTGAGGTTCGATCTCTCTGTAAAAATCAATCCTAACGTATTATAAGTTTGAGGATACAATTGTAATCGTTTGAGGATAAAATTGTAACTATCACCTTATTTTATGGATGATTTTTACCATTTGCCCGAAAGAATAGAAAAAGTTAAGGTGGAATTTATTTGTAGGCAACAATATGAAAAGGAAAAAGCACGATGATAACTTATTCTCTTTAAATATGGCCATTGTTGTATGTGGACACAAAATCACAATTCACAAATCAAAAACGGGTTCGCCGGAACCACACCTGCGTACCGTCAACATCTGCAGCGCGGCGGTTGGTACGGCGATGGCGTGGGGTATCTCTTTTGACGTGGGATTTGTCGGGCATTATTATTATACTGATTAAAAAGCCACCGATTATATTTACTTTAGTGCAAGTGAAACCAAAAAAATTGGAATTTGAAAAGAGAAATTTTGAAATTGAAGAAGAAAATTTGTTGTTTTTCTTTCAGTGTCTCCATTTTTCATATTTGGATTAAAGAACTGAAAAAGGAACATGGTAGGCCATGCTCTGAGAATCTGAGATCATTGCTTTCCAATGGTTTATTTTTCTCACTTTCCCACAATTCTAGACTTTTGTTTCTTAGGTCTTGGATTTTTTTGTATGGATGATCAAAAATTTTCTAAAAAAATAAAACATAATCGATTTTTTCAAAATAAAACTATTACAATGTCTTGAATCAGAAGTACATTTTCTATCGAAGAGAATGGGGATTTAAATACAAAGTATACAGACTATAAATAGAACCTAAAGGCTCTCTCTAACTTAAAAAATTGGCCATAATATATGGTCACATCCTCCCTCAAACTTAAAGTGGCAGAGTAAGAACCAGCTTGAGTTTGTTAAGCAACTGATGGAAGCTTTCGGATGGTAAAGCCTTGGTGAAAATATCAGTTGGTTGCTCAGCAGTGGAGATAGATTGTAAAAGAAGAGTTTTACTCAGGAGATGATAACGAACAAATTGACTATCATTTTCACTATGTTTGGTATGCTCATGAAAGATATCATTGTGAGCAATCTAGATGACACTACGATTGTCACAATGAAAGATAGTTGTAGGTTGTTGAGTGACTCCCATATCAGCTAGAGCACGATATTCAGATTCAGTACTAGAACGAGAGACAACACTCTGTTTCTTACTCCACCAAGAAATGAGAGAGTCACTACGTAGGAACAGAGGTAGAGCGCTTATCAGTGGGATCACCAACCCAATCAACATCCAAGTAGTCTGATAACACTAGGGATGATTGCGAAGAGAATTGGATTTCATGCACCAAAGTACTCTTAACATAACGAAGATACGAAAAATGGCAGTAAAATGAATGGTTCATGGAGCAGCCATGAATTGACTAACAATATGAACGACATATGCAATATTTGGACGAGTTACTGTCAGATAACAAGGTTGCCAACCAGTTGGCAATAAAAACAGACATCTTCAAGCGGGACTCCATCAAAAGGTCAAGTGAACATTGGGATCGAGTGGCATTGGTGTTGTGACAGAGTCAGTGATGCCTGAGTGAGCCAATAGATCGGAGGCATATTTCGCTTAAGACAACAAATAAACAGCAGAGTTTGTTGACACTTCTAGACCAAGAAAGTAACTGAGTGAGCCTAAATATTTCATCTCAAAGTGTTCTCCAAGATAACATTGTAGATCAAAAATAGCCTGAGGGCCATCCCCGATAATAATCATATCGTCAACATATAAGAGAAGGAGAACCATACCATGAGATATCCGGCGTGTAAAGAGTGTCGTATCATGTGGACTGAAAGTGTACCCAAGTTGAGTGATGGTAGAACTAAATGTTGCAAACCAAACTCGTAGAGCCTGCTTCAAACTATACAATGCACGAAGAATGAGGCAGACTTTCTAGGTGGAGGAGAAATACTCGATGGTGGTTGCATGTATACTTCCTCAGATAAGGCCTCATTAAGAAAGGCATTCTTGATATCCATCTGAAGGAGAGGCCACTGTTTGGCAGTAGCAACTACTAAGAGACTTCAAACAGATGTCATTCATGGCAGAGGAAGTCTCTTCATACTCGATATCATACTCTTTAGAGTATCCTTTTGCCACAAGTCGAGTCTTGTATCATTCGATAAAACCATCAGAGTGAGATTTGATCTTATAAACTCACTTGCAACCAATGGGCTTTTTACCAAGGGAAAATCAACATAGTCTTATATATGCATCTTCTCTAAAGCTTGGATTTCTTCATTCACTGTCTGCTACTATAGAGGGTTAGTACTTGCCTCATGGAAAGAGGTAGGTTCAACCAAGGAAACAATAGTGGAAAAATAATGCAAATCTCGGAGATGAGTGGAAGGTACTCTTACCCGAGTGGAGCGTCAAACAAAAAAAGTAGGGTCAAAAGTAGGGCCTGGTTCAACAGTTAAGACAAACGGCTGATCCTGGTCCACAGAAACTGGTGCAAATTACTCAAGTTCAATATCATAAATGGACTCAGAAGAAGGAAAAAGATCAATGGAAGCATCAATAATAAAGGAACGAGAACTTGAGAGAGGGGTATGAAAGGACGAGAGTTTGGAGAACATAGTATGCTCCCAAAAGGTGACATGGTGAGAGATGCGTAATCTGTTAGAAAGAGGATCCTAACAACAAAAACCTTTTATGTTCTATTCCGTAACCAATAAAATAACAGAGACGTGCATGCGGTTCTAATTTAATATGTTCATGTTGATGAAGAAGAATAAAACATGCACAACCAAAGACCTTAAGATTAGAATAGTTATAAGGAGTATCATATAATTGTTCGAATAGGGAGATGTTTTGAAGGATCGAAAAAGGGAGGCGGTTGATTGTGTAGACAGAGGAAAAAGCATTCTCACCCTAAATTTGTTCTGGACAAGAGACAGAAAGAAGTTGAGCCCGAAAAGAGTCTAGAATGTGGTGATGTTTGCATTCTGCTCCCTCATTTTATTAAGAGGTATGTGGACAAGAGCACTAGACAAGAGTGCCATGCTGAGTGAGAAAGGAAAGGAGACTGACGTCCTTATACTTCATGGCATTATCTGTGTGAAGAATTTTAATGGTACAATAGAACTGAGTTTGAACCATATTAGTAAAAGCAATATACATATGAGATAAGGTAGAATGTTTTTTAAGAAAATATTTCCATGTAAAATGAGAGTGATCATCAATGAACAAAACAAAATAGCGATAATCATTGACAGTAGTAGTAGGGGCAGAACCTCAAATGTCAAAATGAATTAAGTCAAAAAATTGATCACATATAGAGTTGGACTGAGAAAAAGATAATACATGTTGTTTTGCAAGTTTGGAGTTCAAACAATTGAAAGGAACAAACTTGGAAACATTATTCAAATTTCTAATAGAAATTAAATGACAAAGTTTGTTGGAAAAAACATGACCAAGATGAAGATGCCATTGATATAGAGTGGAGTTAGTGACGGGAGCAAAAATGGAACAAGTAGGAAGCTTGAGTGATGTGAGCTCAAACAATCTTCCCACCTTGCGGCCTGCACGTTTGTCCCGTCTGTGGATCCTGAACCTAACACCTAGTGGAAGAAAAAGAAATAGTTAAGCCAAGGTCACACAATTGTCCAACTGAAGCAAGGTTAAAGGTCAGGTTTGGAACACAATAAGTATTAGAAAGTGTCAATGGAGCCAACATGAGATATGATCATGCAATTGCCATCAGCAAAATAAACGGGGGAAAATGATTTTGCAAGAGTAGGTGCAGTCATAAATAAAAGGTCAGATGTCATATGATTGCAATAAGCAGAATCAAGGAGCCACCGATTATCTAGAGAAACTACAATAGCAGAGGAATTGGATGAAATCACCTGTTTTAGTAAGTCTTGTAGATCACTCATCTGAAAAATAGGCAAGGAATGGTCAGGATTAGCAGAGGAGGCAACAACAACAACAGAAGAAAAACTAGTTTTAGGAAGATTCCTTGACTTTGAATAATGTCCTGGAGGTCAAGGTGGTCGCTAGGACAATTTTCTAGAATATGCCCACGTTTATGACAATACATGCACTCTATCTTAGGGCAATCAACAAACTTGTACCCAGAGAGCCTGTAGTTCTTACAAAAAAAGAGCTCCATGAGTGCTATGCATATGATTACTTTCGAGAAAAACCTCTGATTTCTTGAAGGAAACAACGCTAAGTCATTTTTCCTCAAACAGGATTTCCTGAATCGCAGTATCCAACGAAGGTAGAGGATTGAAATGTAGCAAAGCAGCACGTATAAATTCATATTCTGAACAAAGCACCATAAGAACTTTAATGAGACAAAGATGATTTGTACTAATCTTAGCTTGATCCAACTATGTCCAAATTGGTTGAACAGTTACAAGTATTCTTTAATTGATTGACCTGTATCCTGGTTAAGATTAACAAGAGTACTGTGCAATTGATAATAATGAGCCAATCCAACAGATTGAAAGAACATAGACAAGAAGTCTCACAAACTTTTAACATCATCAAATGTATCAAACTGAACATGAATGGCAGGAATCAATGTATTACCTAGTCAAGTAATAATTTGATGATTCTTACTATCCCAATCTTCTAACCGTTTGATAAATTTATTATCATCTTCGATGGTTGTCTTGACTGGCTTGGAAATATCTCAAATGATAATGCACCATAACTTGCGTTCAATTAGAAAAATTTTCATTTGATGAGCCCAAGTAAGATAGTTGGTCCCATTAAGAATAGTATTAATAGAACGAAACACATCTTTCTCCATGTTGGCGGACACCTAAAGCAGTTGCTCTAATTAGAAGACAGAAGCAGAAAATAGGTCAAGTCGATGACTCGGCTCGAATAGGAGAAAATAGAGCAAAAAGGTGGCTCAGCACGACTGGAGAGTATGTATAATCGGCGGCTTCGGCTTCGACTCAGCTCTCAACTCGGCAAGGTAAGACTTAGCTTGGCTCTTAGCTTAGCTCGGCTTAGCTCTACAAGGATCCGTTTGGCTCAGTGGTGTGACTCGACTCCGCTGGGAGAGTCAAATCAGTTGGAAAAACAGATCGGCTGGATAATCAGGTTACTTAGGAAAGCGCTGGCATCTAAGCAGATCAGACCTCGATTGTGAACCTCGAATGGCAGATCAAACCTCAGCTATTCTTAAAAGCAGGCGATGACGAACACTAGAGCAGATGGAGTATATTAACATGCAGCGAAGAAAATTAGAATCAATAAGTACTCTAATTATACTTAATTTGAGTTTAAAACATGCTTCAAAGTAACTATTACAGAAGAGGGTTTGCTGAACATAATACCTCTGATGAAACCTCTTCAACACCAACTGAGTTCCACGTAAATGTGCTTCAGTCTACAAGTAGACCACCACGAAGATCTTCTCTACTATTCTCTTGCAATGATTGTGTGGTGAAACACTAAATTGAGCTAGATTTGATGAAGATATGAAGAGGGTTTTGAATTCTGTAGAGTTCTTGAAAGCTTAGTCTCATTATTCATCCCAACACTTTAATTTATAAAGCTTTCATCATACAAATTCAAAGCTTGCATAAAGGCTAGCTCCTTCTTCATGGAGAAAATGGAATTAGATGAATAAAGTACTTTGCACCATAGTGGAGATTTCCAACTTTTAGAAATCTCCACTTTGAATTTTCAAATTTGTTTTTGTTTTCAAAAATGATTTCTAAACTAATTTCCAAATAAACTAATTTCTTTGTATTTATTAGTTCTATAAAAATTAATTCAATTAATTAACTTTAAATAAAACTAATTTAATTAAAGCTTTTAATTAATCTAGTTAATTTAATATCTAATATTAAATTAATAAAAGTCCAATTCCACTACAATGAATTTAATTATATACTATTAATATTTAGATCACAATTAAAACATTAATTGATTCTTCAACATCGTTTAATTTTGATAAAATTAAACATTTCAATTGTATTGAATACAATAAATAGAAACCCTAATTGAATTTGAACATTTCAAATTCTAAACCCTAATTTCAAATCTCATCAAGATTACTCAATTTACTAATCCAAATTACGAGCTAGTAGAGGGACCTTATGGACCTACAGATCATGAGCTCCAATGATTTGTAATTAATTGGTCAAACTCTTTAAACCGAATTAATCACTATTCGTTAACTACCAAGACATTCCACTATAGCTCAATAGTTACACTCTCCTCACTGTAGATATATGTTTGTCCATTTTAACCATAATCGGTAAGTCAATCCTTCATAGGTCGTTCGTATTTACAGTTGGGTCAAAGATTACCGTTTTACCCCTATAATACATCTTGCTCCTTAAGCTCCCACTGATCCTCCATTAAACAATTGATTTATACTCCAACTTATAAATCATAACCCTTTTTTTCCATGAAAGGGCGGGGCCCTGTTGTTCGAGACAAGGTATTAGCACTTAAGAGAACAACCCATTTGCTAACCCTAAATCAAGTAGGAGTAAATTCCATATTGCAAAGCTATGTCCCCAGTTATCTATCCGGTCTTATCCTCAAAATGGGAGGTTTATTAAGCAGTGTTGTTGGACTACTCTAACCTATGCAGATCAAAGGATAATCCTGAATAAACAGGAGTTCTTAGTTAGCTCAGGATTAAGATTGATTTACCCTAGGTCATTTCAGTTTGAGATAGTCAGTTTTAACAGTAAACGGTTGTTATAAAGAAAAGTGACTATTTTGAGGTCTGGTCTTATGCAAACTCATTACACAGCATGACTTCACTCACATGTCTATACATGAATGATTTTTAGATCACATCATTTGTATCGGTATACAAAATGGGTCGGATCCAATAGTGTCACCAGGATGAGGTACCCAATCTCATCCATATACTTATAGACCATTTTGGCTACATACTAAAACTTGATCCATTTTTATGTCGGCACATAAAGTTAAAGTATTCATGTTCTAGCCATGGATTCGTTCATTAGATTTTCATAAAAGGATGCAATATCAATAGTAATTTATTAAATAAAAAACTCAACAACTTTTTTTATTAACAAATAGAATATGTTAACAACATTTACGAATTTCGAGTTTCAGACATTCCCAACAATCTCCCATTTGGACTAGCACTCCCGTGAGATAAATATATAAATATATAATGTTTACAATGTTGAGAAATAAAGAGAGAAAAATACAATAAACTAGGGCATCTAGAATACCCTTTGACATTCTCCCACTTTCCCTAGATTATGATTCTCGTAATCCTAGTCCAACCAGGTGGCTCTCGAACACTTTAGTCGAGAGGACCTTCGTAAAAGGATCAGCAAGGTTGTCTTCCAAAGCTATTTATGTGACTATCACGTCTCCTCGATGTACAATCTCTTTGATGAGATGGTATTTTCTTTCGATATGTTTTCCACGTTTATGACTTTTAGGTTCCTTGAAATTAGCAACCGCGCCACTTTTGTCATAATACAGAGTAATGGGGAGGTTCATATTTGGAACCGCTTCCAAATTCGTCAAGAACTTGCGCAGCCACACTGCTTCTTTAGCTGCTTCGCGTGCAGCTACGTATTCTGCTTCCATCGTGGAGTCAGCATACAACTTTGTTTAATACTTCTCCATACTGTAGCTCCTCTGTTAAGAGTGAAAACTGATCCTAAGGTCGATTTCCTAGAATCTACATCAATTTGAAAATCAGAATCGGTGTTTCTGTAAGGATCAAATCCTTAGGTCCATACACAAGTGTATATTTCCTCGTTCTCCTGAGATATTTGAGGATGTTTTTTATAGCCGTCCAATGACTGTGTCCTGGGTTAGATTGGAACCTGCTGGCGATTCCAACTGCAAAGCATATGTCAGGACGTGTACACAACATAACATATATCAGACGCCCAACTGCCGATACATATGGAATTCTTTTCATTTCCTCAATTTCTTGAGGTGTCTTAGGACACTGTTGCTCTGATAGATGAATTCCATGTCTAAAGGGTAACATATCCTTTTTGGAATTTTGCATATTATATCTTGACAACATTTTGTCAATATAAGATGCCTGAGATAGTTCTGTTCTTTTGATTTCAAAAAATATGAATCCCAAGAACATATTGAGTATTTCCTAAATCTTTCATTTGGAACTGTGATGCTAACCATCTCTTTACATCAACAAGGTAACTTGTCTCATTCCCAATGAGCAAGATATCATCAACATAAAATACCAAGAATGCTACAGTTTTGTTGACTATTTTCTTGTATACATGATAACTGGTAGAAATACAAGTTATTACAGCTCAAATAAGTAAAACAATGAGAGAATGTGATGGTAAAATAAGCAATATTATGTCCAAAAGTGCTAAACTCAAAGGAATTGTGAACGGAAGCGCCAATCACATAAAAATAGTTAATCTACTTATTTTGTGCAGGAAAAATGCGATGGCGAAGTGAAATTGCGATCCAAAGGAACAAGGCGTCAGGGCGCTTGAAGATTGCGATCGCAAGCCATGCGATCATATGCGATCGTGAGAAGCTTTTTAAAAAGGTGGCCGCATAAAGACTATGCATCAAGGTGATAGCATAATAAATCACAATGGGACGGAAAGCTGATAACGGTTGAATCCGAATTTAGTTGACAAGCCGTTAAAGCCACACTGTAGCAAGTACACTCAACTTTTGGTGACCACTAATCGGCGCATCAGAGATGGGGAATTAATGACGCCCATCATTGCAATCATTAGCAAGAAAGGTGCTTCACCTTGAGCTCTATAAATACCAAAGGCCACCAGTGTAAAAGGGTTAACAAGTTAAGAAGTTAGAGAGAAGCAGTAGTCCGTTCACACACATACTCGTACATATACTTAGAGGACGGAGAAGAGTAAGGAGATGAAGAAGCCGAGAGATCATTCCTGGACAGATCGAGAGACTACCGGAAAGCGTTATAAAGGAGAGAGGGCCAACACTTGCGAGAGTAAGAATATACATCTGGAACAGAGTTGGAGTGAAAAAGAACAGTGTAAAAGGCCACGAAAAGCAAGACATTACTTACCGGGCTTCTTATCTCTCAATCCCATTTGCTATTTTGTATGCAGTACTTTATTTACAGAAAATGGAAATCTCATTTCAATCTATGTTCAATCTCTCCATACTTCGCATGAGTAGCTAAATTTCTGAATGGGTTGAGAAGTACTTAGCTAGCATGAATTAAGATTTACACTTTATGCGATCATCTTGTCTTATGTATGCGTCATTCACCCTTTAAAGATACTTGAGAGAGTAGTCTAAAGATAGAATCTAGACTTGAGAGAGCCAGATTAGAATCTAGGCTTGGGAGAGTCAAACTAGAATCGCATAAGTAAGAAATAGAAACTTAGACATAAATTCTATTGCTATTAACAAATCGCATGTACCCTAGAAATAGGAATGATTGTATGCGGTTACCTTGTTTTATGTGTGCATTACTCATCATCGCATAGACAAGAATAGAGGCTTAGACATAAGTCCTATCGACTTTTTCGTATACACATCGCATGCATCCTAGAAATAGGAATTATGACATTCTGCATTGAGAAATGACGTGCTGTTATTTGTGTGTAGCATGATCGCATAACTTGTGCATAATCTTAGGAAATGCTAGCTAAACCCCTTCTCAACCCCTTCATCGCATACTCATTGTAACTCTACGCTTTTATCAACTCTGTGTTAACTCAGTCGCATAGGAAAAACCTTAATCAAAACACCATCCACTTCGTTTGTTTTTACTACCACAAGAGAATCAAAGTGACTGTCGCTTATTTACTTAGTAGTCCTTGTGTTCGACCCTAGACTTACCAGGAAACCTAATAAGGCTTACACTTGGGTCTTGTTAGAAAAACTTGCATGATCACCGTATAACATACATCACCACAAACTCACACCAAAATCACATCATAATTTACACGCATCAATACACAAGGTTTGTCAATATTCTGTTCAAAGCCATAAGTGAATCTTGAAGCTTGCTTCAACCCATAAATGGATCTCTTAAGCTTACAAACCTTTTGTTCTTGACCCTGTTTAATGAACCCTTCTGGTTGAGACATAAAAATACTTTCGTTAAGATGGTCATTCAAAAAAGCTGTCTTGACATCCATTTGCCATATTTCATAGTCATAATATGCGGCAATGGATAAAAGTATTCTTATTGATTTTATCATGGAAACAGGAGAGAAGGTTTCTTCATAGTCAATCCTCTCCCTTTGGGTAAAACCTTTACCACGAGTCTGGCTTTATAGGTTTGCACCTTGCCAGTTTGGTCTCTTTTCCTATTGTAGATCCATTTACAACCTACAGGTTTAACCTTATGTGGTTGATTTACAAGATCCCAGATAGAATTGAAGTACATGGACTCCATTTTTACATCCATGGCTTTTATTCATTGTTCCCTATCAATATCTTCTATTACCTGTTTAAAGGTTAATGGATCCTCTAGACCATCATCAAGTATGATGTCTTGAGTTTCTATTAAACCATGTAGCGTTTAGGTTGATGAACAATCTCCCACTACGTCGAGGCATTCAAAACATTTGAGAAGAATGTGAAGGGGCAACAACTATTATTGATGGACCAGCTTCATCAACAACTTTTGCTAATTTATCTATAGTATCTTTGGTCATTTCTTTCAATATTAGTTTACTGTGAGGTTGATGACTTCTAATATGATCTTCTTCCAAGAATGTAGCATTTGTGGAAACAAATACTTTGTCTTCTTGGGATCATAGAACAATCCACCTTTTGTTTCTTTTAGGTATCTAATAAAGGGGCATAATTTTGAATATCGTTCCAATTTTTTAGGGTTTTGTACCAACACGTGTGTCAGACATCCCCAGACCCGAAAGTAATGTAAACTACCTTTACGTCCTTTCCACAATGCATACAGTGTTTCAGAAACACTTTTTGACGAAACCATGTTCGGAATATATACCTCAGTTTGTACTGCATACCCCCAAAAGGATTGAGGTAACTAAGCAAAACTCATCATTGATCGAACCATGTCTAACAAGGTTCGATTTCTCCTTTCTGCAACATCGTTTTGTTGTAGTGTTCCAAGTGCTGTGAGTTGAGATTGAATTCCATGATCTACCACATAGTTCTGGAATTGTAAATCCATATACTCACCACCTTGATCTAATCAAAGTGTTTTAATTCTTTTACCTAATAAGTTTTCTGTTTCGGTCTTCAATTCCTTGAACTTTTCAAGAGTTTTAGACTTGTGACTTATTAAGTAAATATAGCCATATCTAGAATAGTCATCAATAAAACTAACAAAATATTCATATCAATTCCGTGCTCTATATTCATTAGACCACAAAGGTCTGAATGTATAAGTTCAAGGGGTTCTTTGGCACGAAGACCTTTTCCAGTAAAAGATCTTTTAGCCATTTTTCCTTCAAGACATGACTCACAAGGAGGTAAAGAACTGTCTTCTAACTGATTTAGATGACCATTTTTAACTAATCTCTCAATCCTGTTAAGATTTATATGACCAAGTCTGAAATGCCAAAGATGAGCATTAGGAGAAATTTTCTGTTTTTGATTTTGAGTTGCTATCGTTTTAAACATCTCTATATTTAATGGCTTTTGCGTCAGTTGGCTTTAACACATACAATTATTTTTCAAGTCTAGCAGAACAGATATGAACACCTCTTGAAAAAACGAACACTTCATTAATTTCAAAAGATACTTTATACATATTTTTTAGTAGACATGATATGGAGATTAAGTTTCTTTTCATCTTTGGTACATAATATACATTTCTTAGTAAGACAAAAGAATCTCCAAAAAACAACTTGACATCTCCCACTACTTCTGCTGAAATGACTTCCCCTTATTCCCACCTTGAAAGTCATTTCATACTCTGAGAGTTGTTTCCAAGAACTAGTTTCCTATAGAAAAGTGCAAACGTGGTTAGCGGCTCATGAATCTAATATCCAAGTCAAGTGAAAATTTTCTATTAAACATGTTTCAATTACAAGTAAATCTGATTTACCTTGATTTTTCTTTTCTGCTTTCTTCTCAGCCAAATACTTTGGGCAGTTTTGTTTCCAGTGCCCATCTTCTCCACAATGGAAATATTTTCCTTTGGGAGCCTTTTTTTCTTTGCAGTGGGTTGTTTATTCCCTTTTCCCTTTTTCTTCATCTGTACACTTTTGTCTTTAGTTGATGAAGGGACAGACTTCTTTTTGTCAATGGCTTTTGTTCTTGACAATGAACCCTTCAGAAATTTCTTTTATCGTGAAACAACATTTGCTTGACTCTCTTTCAATTTTATCACTGACTGATAAGTCTGTAATTTGTTTAATAAAGTAGTCAAATTGTAATTTCTTTTATTCATTATGGCATTAATACGGAAGGTTAGGTAGCTCTTCGGAAGAGACTCTAATATCACACTAACTTGACTAGTTTCATCTATGGTAGCCTCGTGAGCTTCTACGATATTAAAATGAACCAACATGTCTAGAACATATTCCCTGACGTTGGTTCCGTCTTTCATTCGCAAGTTACAAACATACTTTATAGCCTCGTGTTAGACAGAAGATGATGATTGCCCGAACATATCATATAATGATGCCATAATTTCATGGTCTATAGGCATGGGTTCATGTTTCTTGTTGAGCACATCGAATATGCTCGCTAAGATATAGGCCCTTGCATTTTCATTCGCCCTTACCCACCTATCATAAGCATCCCGAACGCTTTGGTTTGTCGTCGAACTGGAAATAGAAGGACATTCCTTTGTTAACATAAACCTCAGATCATCAACTACTAATATTATGTTTAAATTTTACTTCCAATTGGAATAACCCTCTCCATTAAATTTGTCAAAAGTTAGAAGTCATATTTTTGAATTTGACATGCTGAGAAATTAAACAAATTCTAATAAAGTGCATTTAAATCCAATTTTAACAAAAACTAATAAAGTACCCATAGATCTTTATTTATTTGCAACGATACTATATTGAGTTAGAATAAGTGCTATCTGAGGTAGTTAAATATCCCTTCACTAAAGTAAGACATTCTTGACTAAACATTGTCTCCAAAATAACTCATATTCCGATAGTCATTTAGTTACCATTTTTCGGTCAAAAACTTACTAATACTTAGTAATTCTGTAAGTGTGACCCGCCATTTTCAGATCGTATAGAACGGCATGAACATGCCCCCTGAATTTGAAGACAATGTGCAAGACGAAATTATAAGACCCTATTCATTTCGAAAGCTTGGGTTGTTTTGAATCCTATGTTACAACCTTTCGAAGGGATCACCATTGTTAACGACTAGCTACTGCCGCCTAAAAACGATACCAGGCGCAACATAGAAATCTCACAATTCAAACTAATGGAGGAGACCGTATGATACATTGACATATTTCCTTCACCCACTTACTATGAATTACTTCCCTCATTCACCTTGTTATTGACCCATGCAAACACTTTCCCAATGAAGTAGTCAAGGTAAAATTGACATGAAACCAAGCATGGATCTCACGGTGTGAACTCTTGAGGACGTGAGAGCTAAAAATGATATATCATATATATTGTTGATCTCCCACTGAAGTGTTCTAAATGCTTGGGATTCTTTAACTTAGGTTTGTTACGGCTAATTTTAAACAACCTAAGTCTATGTGTTTATTATCCAAGTATAATGTTTACATTTGGATTTAAACCTATAATGTCTAGGTTAAAACTAATTTTAAAATCTCACATCGCTCATGCAAGCTCATAAAACTGGTTATCAATTCTCATTATTTGAATCATAATCCCAAGGTAGGAGGTGTTACGTAAACCGTCAACTTAAATACCACCAGCCTTAGATAGGATTGTGAACTGATTGAGTTTGTAACCAAATTTTATAAGATAACGACCTATTTTAACTATTAAAACAAGTTGTTAACCTAAGTGAGCATGCTTTTTATCTTTGTTATGGATTTTAATGTCTAACTTAATTTTATAACAACATGCAAAAGTAGACATACTAAACATCCATAACATACATCAAAGGCATTCAACATTTAACATAACCTTTATATTAAAACAATTGAAACCCTATACATGCATACTTTAGAACCTGTCTCTTATACACATCTAGATGTGTATAAGAGACAGAATCAAATGCATTAATAATTAAACACAGAACTGATATAGTTTTAGTTTTGGCATTTCCAAGCAAACAAAGGCCTAGCTATTACAAAAAAAAAAAAAAAAAAAAGAAAACCGTATTCAAAAAGCTTTTGGACCGCTCAGATCCTGTCTCTTATACACATCTAGATGTGTATAAGAGACAGGGCCTAGCTATTACATAAATCAGCAAAATCGACTTCAAAAACCTTCTGGATCGCTTGAACCGCCTTGAACCAGGAAAAACCTATCGAGTATCAGCAAGCAATGAATACCATCGAGCATACCACCCAGCATCGAGTATGCTAGTATGCATCGAGTATGACATCAAGCATCATTGAACATCAAATATTTCACAAAATAGAATTGAGTAGACGCCATCGACCATCGAGTAAAGCATCATGCATCGAGCAGCGAGTATTTCATGAAATACCATCGAGTAAACACAACGAATACCATCAAGTATGGCATCGTGCAACGAGTATTTCATGAAATACCATCGAGTAAACGCATCGAATACCATCAAGTATGGCATCGTGCATCGAGTATTTCATGAAATGCCATTGAGTATTCCATCGAGCATCGAATATCTAGCAGAAATTTGAATTTTCAGTTCCTATTACTCGACCTTCTTCACTTCTTTCTTCAAATACATCTTAATTGCAACTCTAATGACTCCAAACGAATTACAGACACGTAAACACACATTAAGGCCCATCAAACAAGAGTCAATTACAAGAGTTACAACATAATTGAAAAGATTCAAATGCCAAAATACTGGAAAAACATATCAGTTCAACATTTTCATACAGTTTATGGAAAACCCCCACCAAACTCAAGTTAACAAAAATTGAGTGCTTAAATTATGCTCTGATACCAATTCATGGAGCATATTAGCATGCAGTGGAGAAAATCAGAATCAATAAACACTCTAATTATACTTAATTTGAGTTTAAAACATGCTTCAAAGTAACTATTACAGAAGAGGGTTTGCTGAACACAATACCTTTGATGAAACCTCTTCAACACCAGCTGAGTTCCACGTAAATGTGCTTCAATCTACAACAGACCGCCACGAAGATCTTCTCTACTATTATCTTGCAAGGATTGTGTGGTGAAAACACTAAATTGAGCTGGATTTGATGAAGATATGAAGAGGGTTTCAAATTCTGCAGAGTTCTTGAAGAAGTTCTTGAAAGCTTAATCTCATTATTCAGCCCAGCACTTTAATTTATAAAGCTTTCATCATGCAAATTCAAAGCTTGCATAAAGGCTAGCTCCTTCTTCATGGAGAAAATGGAATTGGATGAATAAGGTGTTTTGCACCATAGTGGAGATTTCCAATGTTTTTGTTTTCAAAAGATGATTTATAAAATTAATTTCCAAATAAACCAATTTATTTGTATTTATTAGTTTTATAAAATTAATTCAATTAATTAATTTAAAATAAAACTAATTTAATTAAACCTTTTAATTAATTTTGTTAATTTAATATCTAATATTAAATTACTAAAAGACCAATTCCACTACAAGGAATTTAATTTTATACAATTAATATTTAAATCAGAATTTAAACATTAATTGATTCTTCAACTTCATTTAATTTCGATAAAATTAAACATTTCAATTGTATCAAATATAATAAATAGAAACCCTAATTGAATTTAAACATTTCAAATTCTAAACCCTAATTTCAAATCTCATCAAGATCACTCAATTCACTAATCCAAATTACGAGCTAGTAAAATGACCTTATGGATCTACTGTTCGTTTCCTATCGTGAGATGCTTTAGGAGTGTATAAAGTAAAACAGATTGGAAGAATAAAGTCTAAGTGTTGCGTTCTACCTTGATGCATTTAAATGAATGCAACACGTCGGGGCATTAGTATTATGCACAGAAGGCACACAACTCCTTATAATAACGTTCAAGTTTTCCTAGATTAAACCCAAGTATAAATCTAATCTAGGTTCCTGGCAAGTCCAGGGTCAATCACAGGGATTCAGTTTCACTAACACAGATTATGCGTTGTACTTGCAGTAGGAGGTTTTTCCTAAATAAATGTGAAAGATGTATTATTTACACTAACATGCTATGTCTGTGCAAGACAATACAAAAGAGTTGAGTGGAAAATGAAGGATCATGTGAAAATGGAATTTAAGTAGGTGGACGCGCCGGTTAAAGATAATTGCACACAACTGATGTATTGTGGATGAAATGGGATGGGTTACTTATCTTTCTGTTCATGCGTTAGACATCATTCAACACTTCTCAATGCGAATAGCATACAAGCCTATCTCTAGGGTGCATGCGTCTAACCTAGAATGCAAGAAACACCAGTAAGTCTATCTCTAGTTGTACTAGGCATTCTACTTAATGCGGCTTAGCTATTCTTTCGAACAACTAAGTAAAGAAGCTTTCACCAAGTTGTCAAGTTAGTTTAGACGTTGGAACAGAATTATGCATGAAGTACTAATTCTTTCAACATAAACCGAAGATAAACAATAGCAAAAGTGATGATCAAATATATGAATTTTATAAAGGATCAATGAGTCTTTACAAAGAACTATATTCAATCAAAATGAAATGAAAATGATATTAAGAGAGAGACTGAGTCAAGCCAAAGAATACAATCTCTTGTAGTCTTTGGCTCAATCTTGTTGTGTACAATCACTTTAAAGAGCCGAGGACAGAGTATCTTTCTCAAGAATAACTTTCTCCACTCCCTGGCCGGCGGTGGTGGTGGTCCTTAGCTCCTTCGATCGTCTTAGACCTCGACACAACTTGTACAAACTAAAACTAAGTCTACAAATTTACAGAGAGTATAGAGCTTCTAATTGTCTGAACTCTTAATTCTGAAGGGTCTTCAAGTATTTATAGGTGTTGGTCTCGTCCACTTAGAGGATGGACTGCATTTAAGTCCATGCCCTTGTTAGCATTAAACTCCATGTCCTGGTTGGTCGCCTGACCTCTGGAAGCTTTTTAGACGTCGCCTACTGCTAGAAGCTTTTCAGACGCCACCTATTGCAGGTGCCCATGCTTGCAAGTGGTGATGTGACACAATCAGCTCGAAGCAATGAATCTTTTATGCGTTGAATTCCCTTCGACGCATGGCTCATGTGTTAGCGCGTTTCCTGCGGCATTTTTCTAATGCGTTATTGTCAGTTCTTGCTTTGAAATCCTGCAAAATAGTGCGTTCGCGCTGCGATTTTTAGTGATAAACTTCTTTTACATGAAATTGCTATTGTTTAAGTAAATCCATGCGTTTCTATTAAAAATAAGGAGAGTTTATCATTAAAAGCCCTAATTATTCTAACTTAAGAGCAAAGATAATTTGTATTTTTACAAGTTATCATCTACATATCATGAGCTCCAACGATCTGTAATTAATTGGTTAAACTTTTTTAACTAAATTAATCACTATTCGTTAACTATCAAAACATTCCACTATAGCTCGATTGTTGCACTTTCCTCACTATAGATATATTTCTGTTCATTTTAACCATAATCGGTAAGTCAATTCTTCACAGGTTGTTCATATTTACAACTGGGTCAAAGATTACCGTTTTACCCCTGTAAATACATCTTGCTCTTTGAGCTCTCACTAATCCTTCATTGAACAATTGATTTATAGTCCAACTTATAAATCATAACCCTCTCTTCCATGAAAGGGCGGGGCCCTGTTGTTCAAAACAAGGCATTAGCGCTTAAGAAAACAACTCATTTACTAACCCTAAATTGGGTAGGAGTGAATTCCATATTGCAAAGCTATATCCCAAGCTATCTATCCGGTCTTATCCCCAAAATGGGAAGTTTATTGAGCAATGATGTTGGACTACTCTCACCAATGCAAATCAAAGGATAATCCCGAATAAACAAGAGTTCATAGTTAGTTCAGGATTAAGATCGAGTTACCCTAGTTCATTTGAGTTTAAGATAGTCAGTTTTAATAGTAAACAGTTGTTATAAAGAAAAGTGACTATTTCGAGGTTTGGTCTTATGTAAACTTATTGCACAGGATGCCCCCACTCACATATCTCTACATGAATGATTTTTGGATCACATCATTTGTATCAGTATACAAAATAGACCGCATCCAATAATGTCACCAGGATGAGGTATCCAATCTCATCCGTATACTTATAGACCATTTTGGCTACATACTAAAACGTGATCCATTTTTATGTCGCCACATAAAGTTAAAGTATTCATGTTATAGCCATGGATTCGTTTATTGGATTTTCATAAAAGGATACAATATCAATAGTAATTTATAGTGAGTAGAGAAAAAGAAACAACTCTGTTTATTGTCAGAGGAAGAATATAGTGAGTAGGGAAGAAGAAGAGAGGGGAGAAAGAGTTTTGAGAGGAAAACAGATTGGTAGCTAACATAGAGATTAACAAAATAAAATATTGAATTTTTTATAAGAATTATAAAACATTATTTTGAAAAATCAAGTCAAATAAAATTTTAGCCACATCTTTTTAGTTCAATCTATCAAATTGTTCGAGCTTTATTTATGTTACTTTGTTTTTAGTCTAGCAGTCATGGGGTGTTAAAATAAATAAGAGTTATTTTATTTTATATTTACTCATATCCAATAAACAAAGCTCTATGGTTATTGTATGTAAACTTAAGCATGTATATGAGATATACAAGCGGATCATGCCTTAAATGATAACCTAAAAAGGTCTGTAGTATAAGGATTAAAGGGGGGATATCTTATCCTGGTAACAGTACGGATATGGCCCGCTTTGTAGAGGTTTACAAGGGTTGTGAGCTACTACAGATGGTTGATCCTGATCCTTCATGTGAAGACATGCGAGCGGAAGTGTCCTAATACAAAGAGTTTGTATAAGACTGGACCACGAGATGACTAGTCTTTTTATATAACTCTATTGATACTTGAGACTTACATCTCACCTAAATGACCATAGGTGACATGACCTTAATTCTAAGTGTTTTGGGAACTCCTTCCTTTGAGGGTGGTTCTTTGATTAGTACAGGTGAGAATGGCCAGATTGCCAACTTAACAAGCCTATCTTTTTGGAGATTTATCTGATTAGGGAGCTGGGAACTCAGTTACACAAGATGGAATTCACTCCTTCCTCGAAGCAAAGGTAAGTAGATAGATTGCTCCCTTAAGGGCTGATTCCGAGTCTTAAACATAGTGGTCATAGCTTCTCTTTGGAAGAGATGACTCAATCATAGTAGGATTATGACTTATGTTCATTAGAGGGATCAGTGGAATTTAAGGAGTTAGATGTAACTACAGGGACAAAACGATAAATTGGCCCAGTTGTACTTGTGAGCGATCTGTGAAGGGTTATCGCACTGTTGACTAGTTGATATGGACATAAAATATATCTGAAGTGGGGGAGAGTGCAACTTTTGGTCTTTAGTGGAGTGCCCGACAGTTAACAAATGGTGGATCTTGTGACTAAAGAGTTTAGTCAGTTATTCACATACCGTTAGAGCTTCAAGCTATAGGTCCATAAGGTCCATTTGGTATCTCAATAGATTCAAATTAAGAATCAGTTCTTGGGGTTAATTTGAAATGTTCAAATTGACAAGAGGAAAATCAATTATATATGATATAATTGGTGTGATGTATGAGATACATCAAATGGAGGATTAATGTAAATATGATTTATATTAAGTACCATAAAATAGAAAAAGAACTATGGTTTATATGTTTCATGAGATGAAATATTAAAACTATAGGTTATAAATATAATATGGTAAGTTGGTTATCATATTTATTTATAATAATATTAATTATTTGATAATTATCTCTTTTTCTCTAATAAATAATTGAGTGGGAGGTTATTGGTGGTTTTATGGTAACCGTGAGATAAAAGGAAAAATGTTTTCCTATTTTTAGTAGAGTTGCTACTTTCGAAAAGAAACTCACAGAAATGCTATCAAGTGAAAGTGTTTTATTAAGCGATAGCTAGTAGAGAGACTAAACGATCGTGGACTTACACTATACGATAGTTCATCAACTGGTCATAGCTAAACAATCGCATGGCATTGTCTATATAATAGGTTGCCATCTTCTACACGATTGAGCACATCGTCTATGCGATAGACTGTGTCATCTCCCACTTGCTCAATCGTCTACACGATTGTTATTCCTTCAGTCTCTTTCTCTAACTAAGTCTATACAGAGCCCACAACTCCTAGATTCTCACATTGAGAATACCAAGGTAACCATTGTGGTGGTGTCCTCACTCAACTCGATTGAGTTCGAGGTTTTGGAGATCGTTCGTTGGGTTCGTGTTTGTTGTTGATGGTGCTGTTGTTCCAGTCATTGTGTTCGAGGGCTGAGGCACTATTCTTGGACGCTGATAGACTGATCGAGGGAGTTTGAAGAATGAATCTTCAAAGGTATGTATATTTTATCCCTTGATAATCTTGTCAACATGCTGTAATTTCTAGTCATTGCATGACCTGTTAGTTTCCATTTTGTGACTGTAATTTTATGTGCAATTTCGAATGGAATTTGGAACGATCCTTCCGCTGCTCATGGAAATCCTCATATCTTCCTTCACAAATAACCCAACAACTCGAACAATCTGGACTATCCAACCTAAAATGTAAGAATTGGGTTGGCTTAGTTTTGTTCTTGGGTTGGGCTGGGTTTAACTTTTTTTAATTTTGTTAGGTTGGGTTGGGTTAGGTTGGTTCGTGGGTTGGCTAAAAAAAATTGGGTTGACCCAACCCAACCCAAATTTCATAATAAAATATATTATATATTTTTTCTCTTTGTTAAAAGTTTGATTACTTTGTATAGATAATTTGTGAATTTTTAATATTTTTTTAAAATCGTTATGATATCTGTCTTTGTTTAAAGTTTGCAATAAATGTCATAGATATTTGGTATTTAGCATTTGAATTTTATGAGATTTTAGTTACTAGTCACGTGTTGTATATAAATTTACATATTTTTAATTAAAAAGAAAAAATAAATTATAACCCGACAACCCAACCCAATCTGAATTTTAAGGGTAGGGTTGGAGACTTTATTTGAGTTTTTTGGATTGTCAACCCAACCAACCTGAATTTTCGGGTTGGTCCCAAAAACACCTTTAACCCAACGCAACCCAACTCATGTACACCCCTAGCAGTCATGAGTGATTATTGAATCATTGACCTTTAAAATGATAACGAGTGTCTTATTCATTAGCAGCTCATTCATTTAGTAGCTCAGATTCTTTTTACCTTTACCCAACTCAAACTCTAGTTTTCAATATAGTCATTACCCTTTTCATCACATTTTAAAAAATGATGTCATCTATCAAAGAGGTAGTTATAAATATAGCCATCAAATCCAAAGTAGTAAACATGGCACAATCAGAGCCTATCATTGACCATATTGCTAATGGGAGTTATTAGCGATAGACCATATAGTAAATAGGAGTTGATAGAGTTTGTTATATTTACAGTTTTTTTTTAAATGTTGTTATACACTTAATTATTAATCTTAAAAATGTTACCTAGTTGCAAATATAGCAATCAGACCTAAAATATTTGCAAATACAACAAAATTTAGATTTAACTTTCGAAGTGATAAGCCATATAGCTAACAATATGGTCTATTATTGGTAGGATTCTATCAGTGATAGTTAGATTCTACTTTATTTGCAATTTTTTAAAAATATTGTTATACATTTAATTATTTGCACTAGAAGTGTCGGATGCAATTACCCTATATGAAAACTATCAACCTCTGATCAACCCATTGAGAGAGATGAATTAAATCATAGGAATTATAATATTCAAACTTTTAAAATAAATTTATATAGAGTTAGATCTCCCTTTTTTTTTCTTTTTTCTTTTTCTTTTTTGGGAATTATAATGGGTGAAAAACTGACATAAAAAATTTTAAAATACTCTATCCATCAGTGTAGGGTTTGATATGCGTTAACTTCACTAAGAATAAAACCAGGGTCCAATTCTACAAGAAAAGCATTTATTCTAATATTGAAGAAAAATAAACAAAATAAAAAGCATATGAATGCATTTTATTATTAACAGCCGTAATGAATAAAAATAATAATAGTATGAAACGTGAGTTACAAAATATTAACAGCTGATCCTTTCAAAAAGAATCAGCTCTCTAAACATTTTCTAAGTACATTCTCTCCCATGTTAAAGCTCTTATTTACTCACCTCTGAACTCGGTATACATTTTCATAATCAAATATTTACCCTTTTTACCTTTCCCTTCTACAACTACCATTACTCGTTACATTGCTACACTGTCTGCTAGGGTCAGAGTGCAACCAAACACCATCTTTACCCTCCATCAAGCGCACAGTTTTCTCCCTACCGTTAGATTCTCGCCTACTAGAGAGATTACTGATCCCATTGGTATAATTGGGATGAGGTTGCTCAGTTTTAGCACCAACCGATGCACATTCGCTTGAATCAGCTGGATGCAAAAGTGGGGAGGATGAAGATGATGATGGTAAAGAAGCGTCTATGTCAGAAGGAATTTGCAAACCGTTCCAACCACATCCAGAATCGCTGCTGTAAAAATACTCTGGTAAGTCATCAGTGCTCGTAGAGTCACTGCTGCTGTTGGTACTGCATGAACTTTCATCAGAGTTGCTACCGAGAAGAGAAGAACTGTCGCTCGTTAAGTCCTCTTCCAAAAGCTTCTGGAGCTGGTGGAACTTTCGATAAAACGAACTGATATTTGAAGGATCGTTTGATGAATTGTTGTTGATATGAAGGTTCTGGGAATCAGGATATGTGGAGTTGGGACTTGATTTAGATGAGTTACTCATCCCATTTATCCAAGATGGAATGCGTCCATCTTTGGACTCGGTCATAATTTTGCTTCTTACCAACCTTGGAGTCCTAGGTGAGCATCTGCAAGGTTAACTGTCGTCAAATAATGAAAGAATCGAAACAACAATTCCTCGAGATCAAATCATTTTAGCCCCAAAGTTTACCTTGCATAAAAGAGCATGTATGCCCCTCTTGTTAGTACATTTTCAACATCCATAGCTGTTACCTACCCAACCATAGAAAAACGGAAGTCACGTCTCTGAGAATAGCATCCATGTAAAATGTAATTCGAATAAGCAATTCGAAGATAACACTTTGCTTAAAAGTTGCTAGTGGATCAACTACTCATTACTGAAACAGAGAGTCAAACGAACAATATTAGTCATTGGGACGGAAAAAAACATAAAATATTTATTATTGGTGAAGGCAGGCAGATTATTCCCTTATGTTATGCTCCCGTTAAAGCATAAGCTCCATAACTTTGCTTTTTGTTTCACCCAAAATATCTCTTACTAATCAATATGTTCTCACTTGCTTATACACTCATGATCTTCTCCTTATCTAGTCAATGTAGAAACTTTAAACGGACTCCCAACAATCCTTTCCTCAAACAAAATATCGCTGAATATTTCTTCAAATAGTCATCTCCCTGTCCAGCTGGTATCTATTTCTAACTCTTCTCATGTTCTACAACGCCTGAAGATTCTACTGACACTGCTAAGTTGGGGACATGGCTCTGATACTATTTGTTAGTGACAACTACCTTCCACATATCTTTACCATGTTATGATATTTGTCTACTTTGGGAATAAACTCTCGTGATTTTGTTTTTTGTTTCACCTAAAAGACTTCTACAAATGGAGATATTATTCCTTACTTACGTATTCATGATCTTCCTTCTTATCTAGCTAATATTGAGCACAGTATTAAAGAGTGAAGAAAGGTTAACAGATTAACGAAGAAAACTACCTAGGATGGCCTACACACTTAACAAATTCAAGCATAATGGAATTTGATCGCATACCGTGCTGTCATCAATCTTGAACCACTTGTTTTGATTATTCCTGATATAGCACACGTAGTGACCGGAAAATGCGGCATTCATAACATCTAAATGAACAATCACTCCGTAGAGCTTGTATACGGGTGACTTATCACTTCTGCTACTCATATAGGGTGCCAGATCTAGGATTTCCGAAAAAATAACCGGCTTATTGAGCTTCCCAAATTTGCCTGACTAAATTGGATAAATAAACATAAAGAAGTGAGAGAAAGAAAAGCACAAAATATATATAAAGATGCAAATAACAACAATCAATGAGTTGAAGAAAAACCTGGAATCGTTTTAATGCTATGGTCAGGATGTTGGGAGCCTCCAATATTGACAACCTTTTTCTGGCTTTCACGTAAGAATTGCATCTGAATGAGATTGAATAAAAAATAAATCTACTTAAAAAAAAGACAATAGGACGATATGTGAATAGAGAAATTGAGTCGGAGCGACCGCCAATAGATGCTCCCACTATACAAATAATAGTAGTAGTAATAATAATAACAAATCTATTAACCTGGTACAATGGTATCTATTTTCCCCGTCTAAAATCTCAGGGCTAGTATATTGTTGAAGAGCCTCTTCGATTGTTTCAATATCCCCACTTATCTCAACAGTAAGATCTAAAATCCTTTCAATTCGTTCAGACTTGTTCTCACACCTTGTGCATTTGATCTGCAAGTGAAGTATCAACAATCAACATTGAAAGCATTAGTATTCGCATAAGAAGATCAACTCCTCACTGGCTTTTTAGATAGAAAGGAACGGCTCTAAAGAGTGTTGTAGCAACATAGGTTATAGAACAAAATTTCAATAACTGATATTCTGAATATCCTTAGCTGGCAAAAATAAACCTTGTACCACCTTTGATAGAAGGTAGCCTCCAAATGTAAGGCCTATTAGAGTTGTTTCCTCTTCCACAGGGCCTGATCGACTTGCTTGAGCTTCCATAGAGCAGATAGATTGCATTGTTTCAATGGCACACCTGTCAAACTAACTCATTAATCCCCCAGTTCACAGTTCTTTGAAAAGTAACAATAAACGTTGATAAAATAAAGATGGGAGACTAGCAATAATTTTTTTCAAAATAAAACCTCAAAAACTCGTGTGCGTCCTCCTCTTTCCCATTAACAAGTTGACTTCCAATTTTTCTAAGTTGAGAAATTATTCTGAGAGGAGATAGTGGAGATTTTCCTTCTTTTGCCTCGAGTATTAGACTTTCAAACTCACAGGTAAAACACCATCTCTCCTTTGCACCTAATATGCAAAAACAAAAACAAAAGGTTTTAAGCCACATAAATTTAAAGTTATTATTATAAAATAGAACATAATACAAAGTGATAAAAAGTGCATTCTGTATACATGCTTTAGAATGCAATCCCTGAAGAAAATAGGCTGTCAAAGGAGGAGTGAATGTCAAACACTGGAGTACAGCATTTGCATAACAGCTGCATAGAGTAAAAATAAGAGTTACGAGTATTAAAAGCATGAGATAACTGCACCACAAAAGAATAAAAAAATAACGGCAAACACATGAAGATTTAAAAAATAAATAAAAATTTTAAAATTTTAAAAAAAAAATCTATAAATCCAAATCAAAATTGCACATACATTTTGAACATTCATCTTTAAACAGCAGGAGCTAAACTAGACAGCTGAAACCTCTGTAATGAACCTAGAAGACATAGAATACACCTCACATTTGCGACCCTACTTTTATAATTACAAAAAGACAAATGAGCATAGTAACTATAACAACCTGTTCCCGCAGTTGACAAGGCCAGATGGTTGGAGCTCCACTTTATTCCAGTTATATAAATTGACAAAAAGCTCATATGGAAAGTCTCCCTGTATAAAGCCAACTATTATTTAAGTTGCCAACCAAACCAAATTCCATTCAGACAAAAATAAACAAGTAAACAACCTTGTTATTGTATTTTCCAGCGTTTCGACTGCCATTAGCTACATAACCGCGATGCGATTTAGATCTTCTAAGTTCATTGGGAGCAAAAGGTTTAAAGTCATAAACCGACTTGGACGAAAAGTTGGCATCCAGAGAGGAAACTCCAGTACCAACTTGTGTGGCACCAATTTTTCTAGAATCAGTTGGAGGAACTGGTTCCCTTCCATTACTTGAAAGCAAATGAACACTCGAACCATCCACTAAAGACCCATTGCCACTACGCTTTGAAATACTTGAAGTGTTATCAGGCTCGATGAAAACAGGGCCTGACCTTTCAGACTTCATGGGTATTGATATACTAGTATTTGAATCATGAATACTCCTTGATTCAGATTTAGAAGCAACAGGAAACAGATTGATAGAAGAGGAAGAAGATAACGTGGAATTAACTACAGAGTGATCTGACAATCCCTTAGCGGTGTTAACTTTCTCTTGAGACCCTTTGCAACTTGATGGGGAATTTCTAACCTTTATAGATTCAGTATTGACATCTGATAGCAAAGTAGATTCGATAATTCTGTTTATCCCCAAAGTGGTAGGAAGATTACCATCTGCTACATTTTCATTTACTTCAGCAACTTGTGCATTGGACTGAGAAGTACCTCCAGCTAAGCTGAATGAAAAGTGTAGGAACGAATGACTTCCTGAAAAGTTTCTGTTGTTGGCACCATCAGTACTAGATGGGACAGAATCTTCATGAACATCACCTTTCGGCCCAACAGAATTTCCATTATTTTCTTGAAAACTGGAAGAAGCAGCTTCACCACTCCCACCTATACCTCGAACTTTAGCAGCCTTTGAAGGGATATCATAATCTGGACCAATCCCAATGAATACAGGTTGACTTTCTGTTTTCAGTTTAGACAATTTATCAACAGAGTTTACCAAGGGAGCATAGTTGGGAGACAATGGCTTGTTTGGATCAACAATCAATACTCTAGATGTATTATCCTTGTCAAATGAATTTTGAGCAGACAAATATCCATCTGATCTTGGGGAGCCAGGCTCGCTATTGTTCTCACTCACAGATGCATCATCAGATGATTCAGTGTTTAATGTGGAAGTGTGGAACTCATATAAAGTGGTATCAGGCAATTTTGAAGTTGAATTTTCCACCTCATCTGCATGCAACTTCACACTAATATCCTTTTCACTTGGAACACCATTAGAGTAACCAGAGTCTGGTGATGTATGTTTATCAAACAAGATCTTATCTGGTTCTATACATTGCCCATTGTCAGTATCAATTTTTTTGTCATAACTTCCAGAGTGGTGTTGGTTTCCTAACTTGTCCTTTGGATCATTTTCCTTCTCCAAAGATGAATCAGACGTTTTGGGTGGGTGGCATTCGTCTTTATGACCTTGTCGCCAGTGAATAATTTGACATTTACCAGAACTGAAGGTCAAAACGGCAACATAAAAGAAATCATTGAAGGAAGTGTCAGCTTGAATAGACTTATCTTGTATCAAACATGTTAGTGCTATTATCTAGCAAAATACTAGCCCATAACCTTTTTCAAACAAAACACACAAACAAATATTCAGTAAGCATGCTTGAGACTATTGGATTGTGTGTACAAACTTTACAAGCTTGCAATGTTAATGAGGAATAAGAATTCTCCAGATTAGAGATACTATGTCCAAAAAAAGCACATGCATACACCATCAGAAAGCTCTGATTTTGATCATATTACTCTAACACGACTAAGCATGACGTTTATGCTTAATAATATGAAAGTCATTGGAAATATCAATTTTCCAATCTGTCCTAGAGAAGTAAGAAGAATTCTTCATTCAGAAGTGGCTCGAGAAACCCATCAACAAACATACATCCGGGGAAGGTTCGAGCATTGTCAAAAAGTACAAAGGGGTTTTCTCAACTCTCAATAAATGTTCAAGTTAAGTATCTTCTGTCAACTTTGTATCACGTCCCAATAAAGACTGAAGTACAAACCCTTGGGTCCAGTCAAGTTTAATACGGAATTTGGGTTTGCTCGCACGCACGTCCTCCAACCCATGAGCTGATGGGATTTCCCACAGCGGATAAGTAGTTGGGCTTTTAAACTTCTTCCGATTCTGCTGGAGGTTGGCAACTTTCAACTATCATTTTAAAATAGCCGATAAATTAGTTGTTGTCTTGAAGAACGATAAATCATCTCATCCTCTTTGGTAATTGTTAAACAGATTACAGTTCAGTTATGCCATAAGTATGCGCAACCGACTCCAATCTCTTTATCCCAAAAGTGAGAGAATTTGAAAGTGTTAAGCAGTTAAGACAGTCTTTACTTGGAGGAAGGGAATGGAATAACTGAGTTAGAGTCAGAAATTATCCAGTGTAATAATGCAACATGTAAACATAATGATCAAGAGCACAATTTCCCCCATTCCACTATAATAGCTCGTCCCCAAAATTCCCACAAAATCCCAAACTCAAGAAAGGGGAAAAGATCAAAAAAGTTAAAAGACCCCCGCCCCCCAAACAATGAAAACAACAGTGGTAGACAACCACAGAACATTCGACACCATTAACACAAGCCGAAACATCAAACCAGCAATTTTAAAAGAAAATAAACAAGTGCCAGAAAAAATCTAAGATTGGAATACCAGTATCGAACAGCTTTACACCGAGCGCAACGTGTGGTGGTGGGACTGAAACAAAGAGCACAGAGATGATTCAAAGAAATCGGCGCAGGAATGTACCCAAACGAAGCCTGAAGTTCAACCCTAGCAGCTTCCTCCGAGGCAAAAACCAAGAGCCGGTTGATCTCTTCCTTTCTGGCCATACCAAGCTGCCATTTGTGACGTAGAACAAGACCAATGACAGGAAAAACCAAGCAAACTGCAAGGACCAGGCTCTGAAACCCTAGATCCCCAGCGACAAGCATTTATCCTGAAGAACCAAAATGCACCCACCAGAAACGCCAGAAACCTAAGCTTCTAACCTTGTTACCACACATAGATTCCTCGATTAGCTTGCAGATTAAGATTATAGTGAAAATGGTGGCGCGGGGTGATTTGGTCATACAAACAGCACGGAAAAACTTGAAGAAACAAGAAATTGACAAAAAAAAATGGCGGAAAAGAGAGGGAAAGAGGAAGAAGAGAAGAATGTCGCGTAGTTGGGGCAAGAAATTAAAGGTGGAGTGAGGTTGCGAAGAAGCTCGAGCTCGTGGATTGGACAGAAAAACAATACTTGTTGCTGCAGAGTTCAGATCAATGGAGCTTTTTTTTCTTTCTTTCTTTGGCTCGTTTTCTTGGGGAAAGAGAAAGGTCAGAAACTAGAGCGAGGGAGGAAGATGAAAACCAATGGCAATGGATGAAAGAAAATTAGGATTTTTAAATAAATTTATTATTTTTGGGAATAATGGAATTTAATAGTATTCGAGTTTGGAAATTGGGAAAAAGTATAACTAAAAGGATGGGAAAACATATTGAGTCTAGTTTCTGTTGATTCATATATTTTAAAATCTTTAAATTAACTAATTACATTAACACTAAAGAAAAAATGAGTGTTGAGTAAAAAATAAGGTGAAAATTATGAATTTTAGAATCTAAAAGATCAAATTGAAACAAAATTTAAATTGGTAAAATTGCAAGATTTTAAAATTTAGGGACCAAACTAAAATCAATCTTAAAGGTGAGGCCTACAAGTATAATATTCTGAAATCTATACCAAATAAAAATTAAACTCAATGCTTAAGAAAAAAAATTAAAATACCATTTTAGTTCTCATACTTTGAAGTTTGTTCAATTTCAATTCATATACTTTCAATTGTCTAATTTTAGTTCATATATTTTCAATAAACCTTATATTTAGTCCTAAAAGTTAATGTTTTTCTTAAATTAATTAAATAATAATAATAATTTTTTTTAAGAAAAATATAATATATGAAGATATTTTTAAAATTTACGGTAAAAATGCTAATTAAAAACAAAATATTTTTAGAAAATCAACAACAACCTAGTAATGAGGATTGAAAAAGTACGAAGATTAAAATTAGACAATTGAAAATAATGGAACTTTAGCTTTAGCTGGTCGTGACCAAAAAACCACCGGTTTCGCTTGGTGGGCCGGGAATTCCCGACTTATCAATTTGACTAAAATTAAACAAATTCTGCCGTTTAAGATCAAAATGATATTTTTTAAAAAAAAAAATTGAGACATATTTTCCGTTAAAAGAATATACAGGTGGGCCCCACATTGTAACCGGTCCATTATAATTTCCCATCCGGTTCGGTTTGTTGCTCGTGGTTTTGACCGGTTACCTCCTCCATTTTTTTCTTTTGTTTACTTTTTCGTTTTTTATATGTATAAAACTTAATGATTATATCGATTAAAATTTTGGATTAATAATAGTATTATTTTATATTGATTTATATATCTCTATCACATTTCATTTTGATAAATATAAAGAGAAATTTCAAAAATAGAAAAAATAAACTATTTGATTAAGATTTTGGATTAATAATAGTATTATTTTATATTGATTTATATATCTCTATCACATTTCATTTTGATAAATATAAAGAGAATTTTCAAATATAAGAAAAATAAACTATTTACACAAATAACAAAATTTTAATATTTTTTTATAGAGACCAATAGAAGTCTATAAATATTTATAGGTTTTTTTTTTTACTATTTCGGTAAATAATTTGACATTTTTTATATTTATGAAAATTTCACTAAATATTATATGAGACTTATAATTTTATCCAAAACTCTTGAACTTTCATGATAAATTTAATTTGAACTATTGATTATGATTTCTTTTGAAAAATCGTTCATACATTAATATTAATTGTTCATTTAGTTAATCCAAAATTTGAAGAAATCAACGCACATGTAAACATCGATGCATTGATGGTGTTTAAGGCAATCTTAGTGAAGTAGTTAAAATTATTCACTTTGATGAAATAATTATAAGTCTTGCATTAAATTTTTCTAACAAGATCAAAATGAATGTGTAAATTTTGGTTGATCTATAAGAAAAATGAAAGCATAATAAATACCAAACTAAGAAAAGTGAAACCATAGATAATATAAGAATTCACCCATGGAGTTTGGTCTTCAACCCAAATAGCCATATGTTTGTATCTTCGACCATAGGTAGCAAGATCACAAGCCACATAGTTGCACTTTCGATTGTCGAGAAGAAAGCCTAAGATTGCTCCATTTAGATGTTGATCAAGAGTATAATCAACATTTTTTTAGCTCACTTGCAAAATGAACTTCTTTCAAAAAATTTCACATGATGAGCAAAATAGTTTTCAAGCTATAAGTGATGAGTGCCTACCTCCAACGCTTTGGTGATGCTTTATGATGAGTTATTGCTTAAGTCAACTCGATAGATTCTACTAATAATGAATTTTCTCTAAAGCCATCGCGATTTCACCATTGAAGTCACAAACAATTGTAATTGCATCGTAATCTATCTTAGAAAAATGATGAGGCGAAGTGATCCATCCATCAAACAACAGGAGCAAAAAAATGGGTGATGAATTTCAAAAATAGGTATCGTAGTTACCAATATGGTTCGACTCACGATCTATTGCCTTTATCCGATTTTGTGCCCTCAAATTGGGTTTGAAGAATTAGTTGCTTGTCAAAAATCAAAGAATGGTGCATATGTTATGTGGCAAAGGCTATGAGATAAAATTTCATAAGCTCTAACTATGTATGTGCCCGATAAAAATAAAAAAAAAATCAATATTTTCATCATACAATGTTTTTACCATGGTTATTAACTTGAAAAAGAAATAAAAGAAAGTAATAATAATAAACATGGAAAGGGAGAAAAAGCTTGCCTGAGCGATATTGAAGAATACATGATTAATTAAACACGAGCAATCTTATATATCTTTCAAACCTACATTTTATTTTAATCTTATTTTATAGGAAAAACAAAAGGTAATAAACGAATTTCAATGGGTAGGCTCCACATGACAAAATTTATAAATTAATTTCGCGAAGTGATTCATTTTAAGTGGTGGAGTTGACATTTCAACCCTTATTTATTTCCTTTTAAACTTTGAAATAAATTTTAGGGGAAAAAATAATTTAACATCGTCTTACATGGTTAGTTTTGGAGGCAAACATATATTATTTTTGGTTAAAATATCTTTTTAACCTCCTATTAGAAGTTTGTTCAATTTAGTATTAATATTTTCAATTCTCTAATCTTTGTCATTTATCGTAAATTTAGTCTCTCAAAGTTTTTTCTTTAACTGAAATTGATTAAATAATAATAATAATCTTCATGCAAAGAAATACAATATGTGAATGTGTTTTAAAAAATTTAGAGCAAAAATGGCAATAAATAGCAAAAAGTTTTTAAAAAGTCAACAATGTATTAGTATTGGAACTAAATTTAAGATTTACTATAAATATGATAATTATTTAGATGTTCATGCATAACCTCTATAGGTTAAAACTCATCCATTAACCTCTCCAATTAATCCTCATAATTACATTATCCACTCTTTATGTTTCATTATTGTAACCACCATTCTCACAATCTTATAAATAGAGGTTATATAGAACATTTGAAAATACACATCAATTGAGCATAATACATATGTTATCTACTTTCTTCTCTTCATTTCTCTCTTATATTCTTATATTTGTTCTTCTCTCCTCTCTATTTAGGTTGCTATCATTAAAATGTTTGTAGAGGTCGGAGTTGGTTCACTAGAACATTGAGAATATTAAAAACCTACTTAAATTATCTACGTATTTTCAAAGTATTTAAAACTAAAGTTCAAAGAAAGTGAGTACTCTATTTTAATCATATATGTGATTATTTTATGTGTTTGAAAATTGATTTATTTAATATTAGATTTCTGATTTGATCTAATCAAATTATAAAACCCATACAAAGTTTTATGTGAGCATTAAAACTAAAATCTCCAATAGTGGCTTGAAGCATTTGTGAGTTTTTTTTTAAGCCTTATTTGCAATTTGGGTTTTGACTAATTTGGGACTTTGAATTTTTTGTTGACTTATAAAATTAAAAGGAAATATTTTACAACTATTAATTACTTTGTATTTAAGTGAATTAGGTCGTTGTTTGTCTTCAAGTTTCTTAAGCATGTTGAATTTGTTTAGACATATACTTATTAGACTCCAAACCCCACTCTCCGAAAATTCACACATTGTATGTGTGCATGAGTTTCATCACAATCTCTTTGCATCGATGATGAGTATTTCATGATGGGTAAATGTTAACTTGTTGAGCAATAAAATTTAGGTTTGAGAAACTCAAATAACCTTATCTTGAGTGATCCAAAATAGAAAGGACATAGCGAAAATCAAATATTTATTGACCTTACATTTTTAGTTAAATTTTATATGAATATGTCAAATATGCTATATAGTTTTATGTATCTGTTTAAAATTTTTGTATAAAATATGTCATTTAGATTAAAATTTATCATGGACCGCAAATCATACATCTTACTTTTAAATATAATTCCTATTTTTGATAGATTCGATTGAGATGTTTTCTTAATCAATTCATATTCCTATATCTTTAAATATAACCGTTATATATGAAAATTAAATTAGGATATTTGTTTTCTTAATTGGATTACATACTTCTATATTAAATTTGAGTTTTTTTAACTAAAGGTAAAATTCTCTCATGATAATATTGTCTTTTATTCATTGAGATTTTCTCCCAATAATATTACTTTATCTTTCAAATATGAGAATAAATATTCAAAATTATCTTTAATTTTATTTGCAAAAATTCAAGATATAAAGATTATTTCTTAACATTATTTTTTAAATAAGATTAATAGTTCACTTAGAAATTAACTCCTAATTAAAAGATTAATGAATTGGAAATAAAAATTGACTAAGTGAACTTTGTCTAAAGATTGTTCGGCTAAGCATAGGTATTTAAGTTAATCGTAAGAGGACACCTCTACCTAGGAACTAACGTGGGAGTTGAATTAGTCAATTGTGTTACTATGCTTGAATTGAAATTTATCTGATTGTTGAATATTTAAACTATTCTCATATGGATAAATTTGTTGAATATTTAAACTATTCTCATATGGATAAATTTGTGAGTTCTTGAAATTTATATATAGTGATTATATATATAACTGACAGAATTTCTTTAGAGCAAAGTTTGAAAGTTATGCATAATGGCTAGTTACTTTTCCTAAAGCTAACTTTGATTTAATACACTTAAAGTTGCTTAAATCAATTAGTGCTCATTATTTTTGTCTTGCACCTATAGTTGCACATATTTTAAATTAATAAATGCTTATAAACTAATAAGCATATATCAAACATGTTATGTTCTTATATTAGCCGTTTGAGAAAGAAAGTTTGAAACATTGTGATGAATATTTATCTAATATCTTTTGAGGTTGAATCAAACATACAAAATGTTTCTATGAAAAGTAATGAATTTCGACCAAATAATATATTATCATTTCCTAAAGTGGATGTTTCAATATTTAATCGTTGAGGACAGAATCATGTTAATAGAAGAATAAGTAACTATTCTATTAAAATCAAACACATAAATAATGTTTTGAAAGAAAATTTTATTTTCCAGATGTGATACAAAAGAGACAATAATCTTGTACCTATTATACAATAAGAGTCTTTTTGAAAAATTAAAATCCCTGTTAATAAAAAACCAATGTGTGGAAGAAAACTTTGAGAACTTATTTGAATTCCTTGAAGAGATTATAACTTATCTTTTTAACCCTTGAATATGATATAATTTGGATGTTCCAGGTTTATTAGAATCTTCTGAAGAGATGATTATTGTTTTTGACCCACTTGTATATAAGATTTAGATTTCTTTTAAATTTCCTCAAGAGTATAAGATATGCAATAAATATTTAAATTGTTCCACAATAACAATTAAGATGATGGAACAATTAAAAACTATGTTGAAATTGATTTTACATTAATTAATTACTTTGAACCCCTGATGGGTGAATTATTTAATACACAATTTAATTATTAATGAAACAAGATTTTCAATATTAGAAGGAGCAATTAAGAAAAAGTTGGAAAAATAAATTGAATAAAATACGTAAGTATTGTCTCATTTTGATCATTGTACAAACCACTTTGAACCAGAAGTTTAAAAGACAATTCATTTGTAAAATATTGCAAATTAATGTTAGTTACATTTACAAAACATTTACAGTTGCAAGAAAGTGACCAAGTTATATCCCAATGCAACAAATTGTTAATACTAATGAGTCTCCAATACGCCTAAAGCATGATAGACAAATAGGTCCCAAAGATAAAGATCCTCGAAAAAAAGCAAATAATCAAAATGACTTACTTAAGAATATGAATATTCCAGAAGAAATCCTAAATATGAGTACTCATGAGAATCTTGAAGTAAAAAAGGATAATAAAGAGATCTCGATAAATTATATGACATGACAAGAAAAAGATGGAATCTGAAGGATCTCGTTTGAGGAGATCTTTGAGCGGAAGCGGATTGTCCAAATTCCATTAATTATTGAAAACTAAATTTACAGTAAACATACAAGATATATGCATTCAAAATAAATTACAGCATATTTTTTACAGAAAAAGGGTTCAAGATACATTACCTTTGAAGAACCTTTTTCTTTATGTATCCCTTGAGCAATCATGAACCTCAAACAGAAACAACAACTTATTGACGACCTTCTTCAAGATTTTCTCGAACCAAACAACCAGACACTACCACAAAGAGTCTTTATTATTCTTAGGGTGATAACCCAAGAATGGTGAGCTCTGATTATTTTGGTTAGGAGGGATAAGTTTGAGTGGATGAGGTAGATTGAGAATTTTCTCATGAAATCAAGAACACAGAACATTCCTGCAACTCAATTGTTTAGTAAAGTACAACATTCAAGGAAGAAGAAAAACATTTTTTCTTTTATTCGTTTTATCATAAAAATAATAACTACCACTAAGGTAGTTGGAGAGAAAAAATGGGAAGTTATTATTCAAATAATAATAAAATAATATAAATAAATATGATAACTAACTTATTATATTGTATTTATATTAAATTATATGTTATATCAAATATAACATATAACCTATAGTTTTAATATTGTATCACATACAATATAAAATATAGTTTCTTTTCTCTATTTTATGGCATTTACATAACTCATATTCATATTAAATTTAACAACTATGAATCATATTCATAATATATATATCAATCTCATTCAAATATTTATTTCCTCTCATTAAACTATAATGTATCAAATACATTATAACAATTATATCACATATAATTGAAACAATTTAATTATATCATATACAATTAAATCCTTCTTATTAATTTGAACAATTCAAATTAACCCAAAAACTTATTCTCAACTAAATCCTTTTGAGCTACTAAGGGGACCTTAAGGACCTGTAGTTTGAAGCTCCAACGGTACATGAATGATTAATTAAACTCTTTAATTATATTATCCATTATCCGTTAACTGTCAGACACTCAACTAAGACCGGCAGCTACACTCTTTGCACTATAGATATATTTCTATGTCTATTGGATATAACTAATCAACAGTACGATGACCTTTCACAAATTGCTCGTAAGTACAGTTGGGCCAAATTACTATTTTGCCCCTGTAGTTACATCTAATTCCTTAAGTACCACTAATTTCTCTAATGAACAATAGATCATAGTCATACTATGATTAAACCCCTCTCGAGCTAGGAGAGGGTGTGCCGCCACATTATTCAAGACCTGGAATCAGCCCTTAAGGGAGCAATTTATCTACTTACCCTTGCTTCCGGGAAGGAGTGAATTCCATCTTGTGAAGTTGTGTTCCCAGCTCCCCAGTTAGAAAATCCCCAAAATGGTAGGCTTGTTGAGTTGGCGATCTAGCCACTCTCACCCATACAAATCAAAGGATCACACCCTCATAAGCAGGAGTTCACAACTCACTCAGAATTCAGGTCATGTTACCTATGGTCATCCTAGTGAAATAAAAGTCTCTATTATGAACGACGTTATATATTGAGACTAAACATTTCATGGTCCGGTCTTATACAAACTTCTCTGTATAAAATATCCCCACTCACATGTCTAATACATGAATGATCAAGATCAAATCATTTGTAGCACTTTACAATAATTATAACACCTACAAAGTGGGCCATACTCGTAATGTCACAAGGATAAGGTACCCAACCTTATCCATCTATTACAGACCATCTAGGTTATCATTTGAACATGATCCATCTGTATGTCTCCACATATATGTTTAAGTTACAATGATAACCTTGGATGTTAGTTTATTGATTTTTGGTTAATGCAACTAAAATATCACATATTTTTATAGACAAAGTTAATAAAATATCACATATTATTAATCACATAAGAGTTTGTTCATGCAATGTTTACAAACTATAGGACCCTACGAGATTTAGGGCATCAACCCCAATAGAATCATACTTAAATAAGTTGACAACATTTTTGCATACAATGTTACCCATGATATTATTTATGAAAATGAGTATTATATACTCAGGTATATTGAAAAATGTCATGATATAGAAAGGATTGACTTATGTGGAAAGAAACAATCCAATAGAAATAAATTCATTTTCCAAATCGTGAGAGAACTAGTAGTTCAGACATTAGAGAATGTCAAATATATGGGATACAAGTGAGTATTTATAAGAAAAATAAATAGAATGAGGTCGCGATATATAAAGCGAGACAAGTTCCACAATAATTCTTGCAAAGAACTAGTATTGATTATGATGAGACATATTATCTTATGGTGGATACAATACCACAAGATATTTAATTTATCTAACTGTGCATGAAAAACTTAACATGCATCTTATTGATGTAGTTATCGTACATTTATATGAATCTCTTAATAATATATCATTGAATGATTAAAGGTACCAAAATCATATAAGTAAAATATTAGATATATATATATATATATATATATATATATATTATATAAAACATTCCTGATTAATGTAAAGTAATCATCTTATTAAATATTTGATGATATGAGGGTATAAAAATAATCCTATTTGTCCATATACTTTTATAAAGAAATGACAACCTGAGATTTACTATATATTATTTATATATATGTTGATAATTTGAGTATAAACTCTTGAAGAGGTTTCAAAGGCAAATAGAGTTTCTTAAGAAATAAATTGAGATGATAAGTTTTGTCTGAGCTTGTAAATAAAGCATAAAGCATATGGAATTGCATCAATTTATGCATATAAGATCTTATATGGACTAGTTCCACTATTGAGCATTTCTATGATGGTTCATTCACTTGGTGAAAAATTAATTTATATCATCTGATATCATAAATATAATAAAGAACTTTAGGTCCCGAAGAATCATAATTTTTGAAAAATAAGTGCACTTTTATCTTTACTAGTTTATACCCTACCTTGTCGTAGCATAAATATAATATTCTTTTAAAGAATGATATTGGAGTAGGGCTTAAACATATGTTATGTTTTTATTTGAGAATTGGTTTATATGGATTTATTTTATTCTCATAAATCTAACTGTGATCTAGTTGATTGTGAATATGCAAGTTACTTATCTAGCCCGTTAGAACTAGATCTTAAACAAGTTATTTAGTACATAGAAAAGAATTTTTATGTCATGCCAGCTTATGAAGCAGATCATAACAACTACTTTAAATCATGTTAAAATCTTGATGATGTACGAGGCTAGCCAATAGTGTTTTTATGAAGATGATAAAGCATAAAGCACCGACATCACTATGCAATGAATTTCTTCAAAAGACGACTTGGGAGACTTATTGACGAAGGTATTACCTGCAACAATAATTGAGAAGTTAAACACACAACATTTGTATGTGACAATTGAGAGTATCAAGTGATGTTTTCATGAGACGGTGATGGGTGGAAAATGGAATAAATAAATATGCGTTTATTGTTCGTTCTCCATGCGTCGCTGGTCATGCGTTGGACTAAGGGATATGCAATATGCATCTGATGACCATGCATTCCTGCCACAAGTTTTCTTGCTCTTTTGCCAAGTATAACGAGAACGCAAGTTTCTCGAGTGATCCGAGGTCGAACTCAGGGACTTGTAGCTAAATGTTATGAAGTAATGTACTTGCGGCGAAGAATAAAGGAATATTGAAGTTAAGGGCTATGCGTTACTCCTACTCCTAACTAAACAGATTAACTAATGGAAGTATGACTATGAGAGTTAAAGACACGGCAACTGTTAATGCGTAGTAAGATGCATGGAAAAATAGATAAAATAGCTGGAATGACTTCACCACAACAATAAGCTTGATCGCAAGGGTAACCTCAGCTAGCACAAGCTATGCGATTATGCTATACACACTTGACGAAGATACATGTGATGCATATGCGATAGTGTCGATAAAACTTATGTCTGAGTCTCTATTCTTACTCACATGCTCCCACACATAAATAAGATGACCGCATACCACCGTATCCTACTTTTGGACGTATGCGATGTGACCGCATACTTTCATATCCTATCTATAGGGTGAATACGTTGTGTAATAGCAAACAGAGCTTATTTCTAAGCCTCTATTCTTGCTCAATCCAATCTGACTCTCCCAAACCTAGATTTGGTTTTTAGACTACTCTTCCAAGTATGCCTAAATGATGAATGATGGCTCATAAGACAAGGTAATCACATAAAGCATGGTTGACATAAGATTATTCCTATCCCTAGGAACATTACTTACTTCGCTTAGTAAGTTCAACTACTTACCCTCTCAGGCAGTTAGTCGCTGTTAGTTCTACTCATAGACAAGCATTACGACCACTCATAGACAAGCGTTGCTATAGCCTCACGCTAAGCAAAGAGGATTTTCTCACAATACCTGCGCAACGCACACCTCTTAGTGGTTTGCTACATGCTTCATATGTCTATGCCGCATGATTAAGTATGCGATACTCTAGCAATCTTAATTAGTTGTTGCAATGAAAGTAAAGGATGATAAGAAGAGATAAATGAAGATGGAATCGAAGGAGATAAAGAAATGCATTGATCACAAAATGTATTAATGTCTTAAGCCACAATGTAATATAATACAGAGATAGAAGAGAGATGGAGGGCCAGATGGACAATGTCTTGCTTCCATCAGACGTGTGTTAAGGCTGCTGGTGGTGCCATGGATGGGTGGTGGAGTAGTCTCTCTCGAGATCTATCTCCGACGAAGCTCCGGTCGTCACTCGGTATGGTTGAAGGAATGAAGAACTCTCAAGAATGTCTTTTCACGCTTTTGTCTAGATCTCAAGGATCTGCCCTAAGGCAGAAGCTCTGATGATTTCAAGTTGTGCTCTTAGGCTTCTATTTATAGAGCTCAATCGCTGACAACATTAATGGTCCTTCTCTGAATTTCTACTGCTAATAGCGTGATGGACCTGCTCTGAATCTCTGCTACTAACGGCGTGGTAGGTGAAATGTCAACATCATCTTTTGATACTCCTGAGGTATGTGTTCATGCTTGGTTTCCGAAGTACCAACGCATTGTACCACCCTTGCGTTCATCTCTTTATTATGGTTATTACTCTGTAGCCGCAACCTCTATGTGATGGACGCATATGGTTAATGGCCGCAACATCCATGCGACGAACGTATGCGATCGCCTCTGCAATGGTGAGATTTGCTGCATGCGATCGATCCTGCGATAGCTACAAAAATAGACATTTGGACGCAAAATAACGCATAATAGTGGGTTAGCCGAGATTTTCATTGTTGATCGACGCAAGCTCACTTTCTCATGAATTCTTAGTATAATTTCTGCATATTCTTTTTATCAACCCTCATAATTCTAAATAAAAGGCCTATAATAACGTACATTTCTGCCCGTCATCAGGGGAGTAAATATGTTGCACTCTTTTTTCCTTGACTATGGTTTTGTCTCACTCGATTTTCCTAGCAAGGTTTTTAATGAGAGTTATTAAAGTATATGAATGATATGTTATTTTTCATTCACTAGGTTTTTATCCCATTGGATTTTTCCTAGTAAGGTTTTAACGAAGCATATATTCTATATACTATGGACATCTAAGGAGAAGTATTATAAATATGATAATTATGTAGATGTCCATGCATAACCTCCATAGGTTAGAACCCATCCATTAACCTCTCCAATTAATCCTCATAATTATATTGTCCATTTTTTTTATGTTTCATTCTTGTAACTACCATTCTCACAACCCTATAAATAGAGGTTGTAGAGATCATTTGGAAATAAACTCAATTGAGCATAATACATATGTTCTCTACTTTCTTCTCTCCATTTCTCTCTTATGTTTATTCTTCTCTCTTCTCTAATTTATAACAAGATTTACTAAAAGTACATGGACTAAAATGACTAAAATTAGAAAATTGAAAGTACATGGACTAAAATTAATCAAACTTCAAAGTATGAACCAAAATAATATATTAACAGTTGTTTTTTTTAAAAAAAATATAATCGATAGAGTATGGAGATTTGTATTTACAACTTAAAGTTTTTAAATATAATTATAATAAAGAGTCTAAATTGATTTGTTTATAAAAATTTAAGAGTTTAATTAATACAAATTATAAGTTTTATACTAAGTTCCAAATCTTTATTCTCAAATCATCAATGTAAATTTTATATTAGTTGAACTAAGCTTATTTTAATAGGATAAATTATACTTAAAATAGCAATATTATAACATTGTGAAAATTTGAGAAGATTTGTTGCTGAGCTTTTCACAAATCCAACTACTAAAGTAGATCAATTTATATCAATAAAATCAAAATATCTTTTTATCGTTATTGAAGACGGAATTTGAAGGTAATAAGTGTATAGTATGAATAGAACAAGAGAGGAGGGAAATACTAAAGAAAAGGTTCGCACATCATCCAATGGTCAACATTGTAGTGAGCTCATGAAACCGGCCAAATGACTTTAATTTAAAGACCAAAATAAACTAAATGTTATAAAAATAAATAAATTTTATGTCTCAATTTTTTTTTTTAATTTGATGTCTAATAAATCTCTGAATTTATAATTTTATAGTTAATATGTCATTAGTCTATTTAACATTTTTTTTTTAAGAATTTACAAACCTTATAAACACACTGGAAATCTTACATTTTACAATTTGACATACTCATGCTTAAAGACGTGTTAGATAACTATGTAAAGTTGAAGGTATAAATTCCTAGAAGATGCCATTTTAAATTCGTGAACTCTATTAGACGCAAATTAAAAAAAAAATTGTGGACTTAAATTATAAATTTAATGCAATTTAAGCATAATTCAACTTGTTGATGTTAGAAATTTATCGAGACTTTACTATTGATTTCAAAGGGAGCAACAACGGTAAATTTGTTTAATGGAAAAGAAATCAATTCTGTAAAAAATATATATATATATATTTAGTTGTCACATGTACTCTGATGCTTAAGTTAGAATAAATTCAGAGCTTAAAACTTGGCAACACTGTAAACTGTGAGGAATTACTTGGTTTCTCTAGGACCTTTGATGTCATGTTTTATAGGTTTTGATCTCCTTATCCTATTAGGGATTTGATTTCTGAATCCTCTTTAGACTTGTTTTAGGGTTTTTAGGTTCAGGAAAGTTGACTAATCCGAACCGTGTGAGGTTTGATCATGGTCGGCCTGAACTTGGAGCTTTGTATGAGCCATGACCCATTCCTCTCTTGTTCAAGCTTCTCCCTCTTACCTAGTTTGGCTCCATTGCCTCTTAAAGACAGTTTTGCCTTCTTAGTCTAAAATTTCCTATAACACAATTTAGAATATACTGTCGATTAAAAGATTAGAAATTCAAATCCTTCAACATCTACATATGATTCAACTACAAATAATAAAATGATAATTTAATATCGAAAACTTATGAAGAGCCAAAATCACATAGGATACCATTATAGTTGACGGTTAGATTATGTCATTTAATAAGTAATAGCCAATCCTAAGTACGGAAAGGCCAGCCCTAAGCCTAAGAAGGCTAAAAAAGGACCATTTTTTCATTTGTAGCTCTTGAGGCTATCCAGAAGTTGCTTATGTTATAGTCTAATTGTTAACATCAATGTTTTTTGGTAGCTATTTTTTTAATATACAATATGGATGGGATCTTGGTTTTAAAATTTGAGGTGTTCCAATGTTTTTTTTGTACATGTGACTTGGACATGACTCATTTTATAACTAATAAATTTCAATTATTTGATTGACTTATTCTCTCCTTTGTGGGTCATGTTGTCCCTTTTTGTTATTATTCTAAACTTTAAGTTTGAATATTAGCTTACCAATTGATTGTTTATTATTTTAGTCCATTGTCTCTCGCACATGCTCCATGCAGCGTGCTTCCATCTATTTGTAGATTCTTTAACAAATTAAATGCATCAAATTTTAAGTATATTATCGTTGTTTGAATTAAGAGATATTTGATTTTAGAATGATTTTATTAGGAACTATGAGGGAATATTTAAGATTGAATAACATATATGTGAACAGTTGGATTGATAAATTTGAATTTCCAGTGTGTATATAGTTTACAAGAAAGACTAATACCTTAAGCATTTCAAATTGTGGAATGGGTAACATTTGCTTTTTTTTTTTTCTCCTTCATGTTTAAGTAATTAATTAAAAAAAAACTATTTAATCTTCATTTGATTACAATTTAGATCTCTTGTTTTGGTTTTGAAAAATAACTTGATAAAAGACTACTTCCATTTTTTTTGTTATTCACTTTTTATAGGTATATAATTTCAAAAACTAAGTTAAGTTTTGAAAGTAAAACGAGAGGTTTTCAAATGTTTTTTTTTTCAATTTAAAATTTGATTAATAATTCAAGCGTTTTTGTACTAGGAAAGCTATGTTATGGATATTAAAAAGATAAAAACATAAATTAAAAAAATGGCAAACTGTAAACGAAATCATTATTAAACAAATTATTAATGTTTTGATAATAACATATGTCAATGCAAAATCCGGACAACAAAAATGGTTTGACCTTCATGAGATGGCAACGATAAATTTGTTTGATAGAAGAACTTACATAAAAAAACAAAAGAAAACATGCTCAATGGTATGTCACCTACCACACATACTCCAATGCTTAAGTCAGAGGGTGAAGGAATGTGGAAGTCATAGAATTTGTGAGTGAGAATCGTCTTACTTATTCTGTGAGTATAATGATGTATTTATAGGAGTGGTTGACCTAGGTTGTCCCGATAGGGTTTTGAAGTCCCAATAGGATATATATTCATTTCTCCATCCCAACAGATGTGCTCTAGTTCACATTTGGCAAGGGTCGGGCTCAATATTGGGTTGAGGTCAAGCACCTCTTCCTAGATCCATTTTAGTCCTAGGGTGATACTTTGGGTTAAGATATGCCCCATTAGCTATCTTTCTTAGCCCGATTATGTCGATTTGGGCCTTTACCCAAGCTAACTCTCTCTTATAGGTTTAATAGTGCTATTTGTTATTTGAACCTTGTTATTTTCTTTATTTTATTGCTTATGAATATTTTATATCGTTCAGATTTTTCGATCCAATATCAACTGTAACAACACCATAGTTTTTTTCTTCATAGTGTTTACATAATGCAAAGTTCGAAAAATCATTCTAATAGTCTTTAAATCATTCAAATTGAAATTTAACCCAAACGTACCATATCATATTTTGCCTAAAAAAAGTTTAAGAATTAAAAATTGTACGGACGGCTAAGAATGCGGGTGGTGCAGTTCGATTTTTTTTTTTTTAAAAAAAAGAATTTTCAAACGGTCAAATCTTTTCGTTGCGACAGCTGTCATCACTTTTCTCTCCAACTTCTCACTCGGCAGCAAAGCAACATTATTTTCTAAATATAATAATATTATGGTTAAAATACAATTTTAGTCGAGTTACTTTAGATTTTATTCCATTTTAGTCAGTATTTTCAGTAATTTAATTTTAGTTCAACTACTTTTAATAAATTTTAATTGTGACCATTTAAATTTTATTTTTATCAATAATAATAATAATAATTTCCATGCAGATTTTTTTTATAGAAGAAAATGAATTAACAAACTAATTGTAGTGGTTAGCTTGAGATTTATTAGAAATATATTGGTTAAAATTAAACATTTAAAATATTAACCAAAATGATATGATACTCAAATTATGAATATTAAGATTGTATTTTAGCTTAACATTAGTTGAGTTATATTATCAATTTTAATTTTTGAACTTTGAGATATATATATACTTATTTGGTTTTTAAACTTCTAAAATTACAACTATAATATTCAATCTTTATTATCTTTTAAGATTTACAAATCGATCTAACACAAAATTAACATTTTTTTAATTTTATTAGATAAAATTTAAAATTTTATCTAATAGATCAATTAATTTTTTAAATTTAAATTTGTCACTGACCTATTAAACTTAAAATCGAACTTTTAGAAGCTAATAGACAATATTTGAAATTATATATAAGGGCACAAATTTGAAAGCTCAGATTAAATTGACAATTTAATTTATTATTTAAATTTGTTTTGCAACCAATAAATGATTAAAACTTTCATTTTTAAATTTTTCATGGCCATTTGAGTTTTCTTTTTTAGTAAAATTTTTTCTTTAAAAAAATTCTAAACTTCGATCTGTATATCTAATACTTGAGAGAACTTTTCTTAATTTTGGTTGTTACCAAATTGGACGAGAAAAACTCACCAAACCCTCATGTGACACAAACGATTGAATTTGTAATTTGAAAAAGAGAGGACCTCATATGGAGCCATAATTATCTATTTAGAGGAGATTTGATCTAAATCCTACTAGGATTAAGATACGGGATTTAACCCTCTTAAGATTAGGATACGACTTTTCCTAATTCCAAACAAGCTAGTAAATCTTATTTATCTCTTTTTATCTTGATTTTATTTTTATCCTGATTCTATTTTATCTTATCTCATTTTTAGGCTTTATTCTATTTGACCAAAATTCATCCACAACATTAGTCTTCACTCCAAAGTTGAATATTTGTGGTTCAGCTTTTCTGTTGTTAGCTTGACACTTGAAGTTCATCTTGGGAGTAATTTTTCCTATAATGCAAATTTTTTACGAAGAAGACAAAGGATTATAACAAAGTAATTATGCCATGCGTATTTTTAGCTATTAACAAGTAACATAAGATTTAAATAACTTGCTAATATTTTTCAATGCAGCGTTAGAAAATTTGTGTTGGAAATAAAGATTATCTAGAATTCCATAATTTGGCAGAAATCTTCAGGAATGTTGCAGCCAACTTAGGAGTACAATATCCCATTCAATTGCTACGCTACCCTATCGCGAGACGTATCTTGAACTTTGGAAGTACGATTTTCTCTTCAATTTTCATGCTACCCCATCATGAAACTTAATTCGGACTTGCCAGGGATTGTTGGGTCAATCAAGCCAAACTCTTTTAAGGTCCAATTGATTTCCCAATGCGCTTCTCCATCTTATGACGAAGTTATGGGCCCAACTGTGTCGAGTCCACCTCAAGGATATGGCCCTCATAGATTTTTGCTTTTTATACCTTAGGTGTTCCTCAGGTCATGAGCTGACCTAGAATATTATCTAGCTAACCCTATTAAGACTTAACCTGCTTCCTGGCCTAATTCTCCATCCCTGGGGCATAGTTGCTATCGCTTATGCCTATATTCAAGAATCCTTCTATGACGAACTTTATTTTGTCCTACGTTTGTTATCAAATTTTGGACTTTGAATTTGGTTAGTTGACTGTGGCCCGGGTTTTCACCAAATATCCTAACTCAAAAAATTGTATGAGTCCCAATTGGGTTCCTCGTGGCAACTTTTCCTTTTAGTGAAAATTGAACCTCCAACTCCTAATTATTGAAGAATATTCCATCATCTTATGCATTCAGATAACTTATTATGTAAAAAGTTGCATTGATTCACGTATTCTTTTGTACATTTCTTTATGTATTTTAATTAATCTATAATCCATGATATATGCAAATTGCCTATTGAATTTAAGTTTAACGTTGAAGTAAAACTTTTCTCGTGTTTTTCAATTTTGTAGATATATTTTGGAGTTGAGGCTTTAAGAGTTGCTCAAATATTTATCGTCTTGGACTGGTTATGATCTTGAATTCTAAATGAATTATCATACTCTCTCATGCTTGACTCTTGTGTCTTACTTGTTACTGGCTCTAACTTCATTGATGCAGAGTTGAGAAAGATACAGACTTTTCCCTTTTGATTACTTTACCCTCAACGATAATTTTCTAGTAATCTCCATGTTGCATTGCCTTTGTCAACAAACTTTTGAGATTATATGGCGGGATATTTGTTAGGCATCAACTTGATTTGAATATACTCCTATTATTGGTGCAACATAAATTTCTTCAAAATTGTCCACAAAAACTGCTAAATGTTGCCGAAGTTTTTATGTTATCATGGTAATCTTCAATTTTCATTGTGCTCATATTAAATCATTTGGAGTAAAAAGTTAAAGAATTTCATCATTCAAAAACCTTTTCCTTTCTTTCTTTTAGGTTGTAGTTAAATGGGTGCACCAATATATCTCAACTAGATTGACATACACTTAGCACCCTCATCATATCCCACTCCAATCTACTATCCCACTCCAATCTACTCAACAATAGGTATAAATGAGAAGATGAATTATCTCTCCCACTTTTTTATGGTGTGGGTCAGTTGGTACATGAATATATCTCAACTAGGTTGACATGCACTTAACACCCTCATCGTATACCACTTATAATTACTTATCAGTATAACAATAAGTATAAGAGGGAAGATGAACTCCCTGGCTATTTTGCCTACAAATTGAATCTGAAGAAGAATTTGATAGTTGTTATCTATGCATAGTTGTCATATTATTATGAAGAGCCTGACGAAGATATGTATGTCTGCAGAGGAAAAACTCGTGTTATTGTTGCTACTACCTGAGGAACGTTTGCGTTTTTGTGTTCATCGGAGATCAAAGAGAAGGGGGATTTTCCTTTTTCAATATGAGTTGATCAGATCTGAAAATTCTTTTAACAAATGGTAGAGATCATCCAATTGATGGATGAAGAATGAATATGATCAATGTGTGTGGATGGATTCAAATCTGGTTACCAAGATCTGGACAGAGAACATATTAGGTCTCACGAGTTTGAATTAGGGGTGTACAAAATTTGGTCCAAATCGATGAACCGAACCAAACCAACTAGTTTAGTATGATTTCTCCTAACTTTTTGGACTTCTCGGTTCACTGTCTGAAATAACTGATTTTTCCAATTTGATTCTCAGTTCAATAGATTTTTTTATAAAAAAAATTGAACTGGACCGAATTTATTATATATATATATATATTAGAGTTTAGAAACCAGTAGCCCACGTTTGTCTAAAGCCCATTAGCCCAAATGTCCAATTTAGAACCACTAAGAAAAAAATTAAAAGAAAACCCTAGGTATTAAGTAAGTGTAGTCGCCCATCATTCCACCATTTCACTACTTTTACACCTTATTCTTCTTCGTCGTTTTTATTTTTTTATTTTTTTATTTTTTTAAACAACCCTTCAACTTCTTCACCACAATCTATGTCAGTGTAACAGTCAACATCGTGCATGGCTCCACCTCCACGGCAACATGACGCTCTACGTCCGCGGCTCTAGCAACACGCACTTTTAAGATTTGTTCATTGAATT